>NC_041381.1:152085485-152120922 GCF_002162155.2 Triticum dicoccoides
GGCTTCAGTTAGCAGCAGTAGCGAAGGAATCGCTCGATCGGGTTTAGTTAACAGCCATCGATCGATCGCTCGGGTTCAGTAACGCGTAGCCTGCAGTGCAATTGCTCGGGTTCAGTTAGAGCCCAATGCCTCGCTCGGGTTCAGTTAGAGCCAACGCCTCACACACACACGCGTACATGTACGAGAGAAACACGCATCGCTCGGCCCCTGACCTCCCACCGTAACCGGGAACTCCCCAAAAATTTCCTCCCCCTCGCTTCTACCATGGTTTTTTCCGTCATGGACGGCCCAAAGAATGTCATGCAACTACGTCTCCGGCCCGCCCAGGACGAAAAGCCCATTTTCTGTCATGATTTTTTTGTCATAGAAGTAGGAGTCCACCACATCTACGATGATACCGGGTTTTGTCACAATTATCGTCATAGAAGTGTCATATGTATGATAGAAAAAAAATTCGTTCGGCCCAAAATGTCACGAATGTGTCTTTTTTTGTAGTGAGGATTCCCCCCTTCCATGTAGTAGGAGTAGGAGAGAAGGAAAGGGAAAAGAGAAGAGAAGGAAGGAGGGGGCGCAGACCCTCCCCCTAGTCCAATTCGGACTATGCCTTCGGGGCGCGCGCAGCCTTGCCTCTCTCTTTCCCCTAAAGCCCAATAAGGCCCATATACTCCCCGGCGAATTCCTGTAACTCTCCGGTACTCCGATAAATACCCGAATCACTCGGAACCTTTCCGATGTCCGAATATAGTCATCCAATATATCGATATTTACGTCTCGACCATTTCGAGACTCCTCGTCATGTCCCCGATCTCATCCGGGACTCCAAACTCCTTCGGTACATCAAAACACATAAACTCATAATATCGATCGTCACCGAACGTTAAGCGTGCGGATCCTACGGGTTCGAGAACTATGTAGACATGACCAAGACTCCTCTTCGGTCAATAACCAGTAGCGGAACCTGGATGCTTATATTGGCTCCCACATATTCTACGAAGATCTTTATCGGTCAAACCGCATAATAACATACGTTGTTCCCTTTGTCATCGGTATGTTACTTGCCCGAGATTCGATCGTCGGTATCTCAATACCTAGTTCAATCTCGTTACCGGCAAGTCTCTTTACTCGTTCCGTAGTGCATCATCCCACAACTAACTCATTAGTCACATTGCTTGCAAGGCTTATAGTAATGTGCATTACCGAGAGGGCCCAGTGATACCTCTCCGACAATCGAAGTGACAAATCCTAATCTCGATCTATGCCAACCCAACAAACACCACCGGAGACACCTGTAGAGCACCTTTATAATCACCCAGTTACGTTGTGATGTTTGGTAGCACACAAAGTGTTCCTCCGATAATCGGGAGTTGCATAGTCTCATAGTCATAGGAACATGTATAGTGTTGGAAATATGCCCTAGAGGCAATAATAAAAGCATTATTATTATATTTCCTTGTTCATGATAATTGTCTTTATTCATGCTATAATTGTGTTATCTGGAAATCGTAATACATGTGTGAATAATAGACATCAACATGTCCCTAGTGAGCCTCTAGTTGACTAGCTCGTTGATCAACAGATAGTCATGATTTCCTGACTATGGACACTGGATGTCATTGATAACGAGATCACATCATTAGGAGAATGATGTGATGGACAAGACCCAATCCTAAACATAGCACAAGATCGTATAGTTCGTTTGCTAGAGTTTTCTAATGTCAAGTATCTTTTCCTTAGACCATGAGATTGTGTAACTCCCGGATACTGTAGGAGTGCTTTGGGTATGCCAAACGTCACAACGTAACTGGGTGACTATAAAGGTAGACTACGGGTATCTTCGAAAGTGTCTGTTGGGTGACATGGATCAAGACTGGGATTTGTCACTCCGTATGACGGAGAGGTATCACTGGGCCCACTCGGTAATGCATCATCATAATGAGCTCAGAGTGACCAAGTGTCTGGTCACGGGATCATGCATTACGGTACGAGTAAAGTGACTTGCCGGTAACGAGATTGAACGAGGTATTGGGATACCGACGATCGAATCTCGGGCAAGTAACATATCGATAGACAAAGGGAATAGCGTACGGGGTTGATTGAATCCTCGACATCGTGGTTCATCCGATGAGATCATCGTGGAGCATGTGGGAGCCAACATGGGTATCCAGATCCCGCTGTTGGTTATTGACCGAAGAGTCGTCTCGGTCATGTCTGCTTGTTTCCCGAACTCGTAGGGTCTACACACTTAAGGTTCGGTTACGCTAGGGTTGTAGGGATATGTATATGCAGTAACCCGAATGTTGTTCGGAGTCCCGGATGAGATCCCGGACATCACGAGGAGTTCCGGAATGGTCCGGAGGTAAAGATTTATATATGGGAAGTCCTGTTTCGGGCATCGGGACAAGTTTCGGGGTTATCGGTATTGTACCGGGACCACCGGAAGGGTCCCGGGGGTCCACCGGGTGGGTCCACCTGCCCCGGGGGGCCACATGGGCTGCAAGGGGGTGCGCCTTGGCCTAATGGGCCAAGGGCACCAGCCCCACATAGGCCCATGCGCCTAGGGTTCAAGGGGGCAAGAGTCCTAGGAGGGTAAGGCACCTCCTAGGTGCCTTGGGGGGGAGGGAAACCCCCCTTGGCCGCCGCACCCCCTAGGAGATTGGATCTCCTAGGGCCGGCCACCCCCCCTTGGCACCCCTATATATAGTGGGGGAGAGGAGGGACTTCATACCTGAACGCCTTGGCCTTTGGTTGCCTCCTTCTCCATCCCCAACACCTCCTCCACCTCCATAGTGCTTAGCGAAGCTCTGTCGGAGTACTGCAGCTCCATCAACACCACGCCGTCGTGCTGCTGCTGGTGCCATCTCCCTCAACCTCTCCTCCCTCCCTTGCTGGATCAAGAAGAGGAGACGTGGCTGTTCCGTACGTGTGTTGAACGCGGAGGTGCCGTCCGTTCGGCGCTGGTCATCGGTGATTTGGATCACGTCGAGTACGACTACATCATCACCGTTCTTTTGAACGCTTCCGTGCGTGATCTACAAAGGTATGTAGATGCATCTGATCACTCGTTGCTAGATGAACTCCTAGATGATCTTGGTGAAACGAGTAGGAAAATTTTTGTTTTCTGCAACGTTCCCCAACAGTGGTATCAGAGCTAGGTCTATGCGTAGTTCTTCTTGCGCGAGTAGAACACAATTTGTTGTGGGCGTAGATTTGTCAACTTTCTTGCCGTTACTAGTCCTTTCTTGCTTCAGCGGTATTGTGGGATGAAGCGGCCCGGACCAACCTTACACGTACGCTTACGTGAGACCGGTTCCACCGACTAACATGCACTAGTTGCATAAGGTGGCTGGCGGGTGTCTGTCTCTCCCACTTTAGTTGGAGCGGAATCGATGAACAGGGTCCTTATGAAGGGTAAATAGAAGTTGACAAATCACGTTGTGGCTTTAACGTAGGTAATAAAACGTTCTTGCTAGAACCCTAATTCAGCCACGTAAAACTTGCAACAACAATTAGAGGACGTCTAACTTGTTTTTGCAGCAAGTGGTTTGTGATATGATATGGCCAAAGTTGTGATGAATGATGAATGATCTATATGTGATGTATGAGATGTTCATGCTATTGTAATAGGATTCACGACTTGCATGTCGATGAGTATGATAACCGGCAGGAGCCATAGGAGTTGTCTTTATTCTTTTAATGACCTGCGTGTCATCGAGAAACGCCATGTAAATTACTTTACTTTATTGCTAAACGCGTTAGCCATAGTAGTAGAAGTAATAGTTGGCAAGCAACTTCATGGAGACACGATGATGGAGATCATGGTGTCAAGCCGGTGACAAGATGATCATGGAGCCCCAAGATGGAGATCAAAGGAGCTATGTGATATTGGCCATATCATGTCACGTTTATTATTTGATTGCATGTGATGTTTATCATGTTTTGCATCTTGTTTACTTAGAACAACGGTAGTAAATAAGATGATCCCTCACAATAAATTCAAGAAGTGTTCCCCCTAACTGTGCACCGTTGCGACAGTTCGCTGTTTCAAAACACCACGTGATGATCGGGTGTTTTATTCAGACGTTCACATACAACGGGTGTAAGACAGATTTACACATGCAAACACTTAGGTTGACTTGACGATCCTAGCATGTACAGACATGGCCTCGGAACACAGAAGACCGAAAGGTCGAGCATGAGTCGTATAGAAGATACGATCAACATGAAGATGTTCACCGATGTTGACTAGTCCGTCTCACGTGATGATCGGACACGGTCTAGTTTAACTCGGATCATGTAATACTTAGATGACTAGAGGGATGTCTAATCTAAGTGGGAGTTCACTAATAATTTGATTAGTTGAACTTAATTATCATGAACTTAGTCTAAAATCTTTGCAATATGTCTTGTAGATCAAATGGCCAACTTCAACGCGTTCCTAGAGAAAACTAAGCTGAAAGACGATGGCAGCAACTATACGGACTGGGTCCGGAACCTGAGGATCATCCTCATAGCTGCCAAGAAAGATTATGTCCTACAAGCACCACTTGGTGACGCACCCGTTCTCCCTGCAGAACAAGATGTTATGAACGCTTGGCAGGCACGTTTCGATGACTACTCCCTCGTTCAGTGCGGCATGCTTTACAGCCTAGAGCCGGGGCTCCAAAAGCGTTTTGAGAGACATGGAGCATATGAGATGTTCGAAGAGCTGAAAATGGTTTTCCAAGCTCATGCCCGGGTCGAGAGATATGAAGTCTCCGACAAATTCTTCAGCTGTAAGATGGAGGAAAACAGTTCTGTCAGTGAGCACATACTCACTATGTCTGGGTTGCATAACCGCTTGACTCAGCTGGGAGTTAATCTCCCGGATGATGCGGTCATTGACAGAATCCTCCAGTCGCTTCCACCAAGCTACAAGAGCTTTGTGATGAACTTCAATATGCAGGGGATGGAAAAGACCATTCCTGAAGTATTTGCTATGCTGAAATCAGCAGAGGTAGAAGTCAGGAAAGAACATCAAGTGTTGATGGTCAATAAAACCACTAAGTTCAAGAAAGGCAAGGGTGAAAAGAACTTCAAGAAGGACGGCAAGGGGGTTGCCGCGCCCGGCAAGCAAGCTACCGGGAAGAAGCCAAAGAATGGACCCAAGCCCGAGACTGAGTGCTTTTATTGCAAGGGAAGCGGTCACTGGAAGCGGAACTGCCCTAAGTACTTAGCGGATAAGAAGGCCGGCAAAACCAAAGGTATATGTGATATACATGTAATTGATGTGTACCTTACTAGTGCCCGTAGTGGCTCCTGGGTATTTGATACCGGTGCAGTTGCTCACATTTGTAACTCAAAGCAGGGGCTGCGGAATAAGCGGAAACTGGCAAAGGACGAGGTGACGATGCGCGTCGGGAATGGTTCCAAGGTCATTGTGATCGCCGTCGGCACGCTACCTCTGCATCTCCCTTCGGGATTAGTTTTAAACCTTAATAATTGTTATTTAGTGCCAGCTTTGAGCATGAACATTGTATCGGGATCTCGTTTAATTCGAGATGGCTACTCTTTTAAATCTGAGAATAATGGTTGTTCCATTTTTATGAGAGATATGTTTTATGGTCATGCTCCTATGGTGAATGGTTTATTCTTTATGAATCTCGAACGTGATGCTACACATGTTCATAATGTGAGTACCAAAAGAAGTAAAGTTGATAATGATAGTCCCACATACTTGTGGCACTGCCGCCTTGGTCACATAGGTGTCAAACGCATGAAGAAGCTCCATGCTAATGGACTTTTAGAGTCTCTTGATTATGAATCATTTGACACGTGCGAACCATGCCTTATGGGTAAAATGACCAAGACTCCGTTCTCAGGAACAATGGAGCGAGCAACCGACTTATTGGAAATCATACATACCGATGTGTGCGGTCCAATGAGTGTTGAGGCTCGCGGTGGCTATCGTTATGTTCTCACCCTCACTGATGATTTAAGTAGGTATGGGTATATCTACTTAATGAAACACAAGTCTGAAACCTTTGAAAAGTTCAAGGAATTTCAGAGTGAGGTTGAAAATCAACCTGACAGGAAAATCAAGTTTCTGCGATCAGATCGTGGAGGAGAATACTTGAGTCACGAGTTTGGCACACACTTAAGAAAATGTGGAATAGTTTCACAACTCACGCCGCCTGGAACACCTCAGCGTAATGGTGTGTCCGAACGTCATAATCGCACTCTGTTAGATATGGTGCGATCTATGATGTCTCTTACCGATTTACCGCTTTCTTTTTGGGGCTATGCTTTAGAGACTGCCGCATTCACTTTAAATAGGGCTCCGTCGAAATCCGTTGAGACGACACCGTATGAATTATGGTTTGGGAAGAAACCTAAGCTGTCGTTTCTAAAAGTTTGGGGATGCGATGCTTATGTCAAGAAACTTCAACCTGAAAAGCTCGAACCCAAATCGGAAAAATGCGTCTTCATAGGGTACCCAAAAGAAACTATTGGGTACACCTTCTACCTCATATCCGAAGGCAAGATCTTTGTTGCCAAGAATGGGTCCTTTCTGGAGAAAGAGTTTCTCTCGAAAGAAGTAAGTGGGAGGAAAGTAGAGCTTGATGAAGTATTGCCTCTTGAACCGGAAAATGGCGCAACTCAAGAAAATGTTCCTGAGGTGCCAGCACCGACTAGAGAGGAAGTTAATGATAATGATCAAGATACTTCTGATCAAGCTCCTACTGAAATTCGAAGGTCCACAAGGACACGTTCCGCACCAGAGTGGTACGGCAACCCTGTCTTGGAAATCATGTTGTTGGACAACGGTGAACCTTTGAACTATGAAGAAGCGATGGCGGGACCAGATTCCGACAAATGGCTAGAAGCCATGAAATCCGAGATAGGATCCATGTATGAGAACGAAGTATGGACTTTGACTGACTTGCCCGTTGAACGGCGAGCCATAGAAAATAAATGGATCTTTAAGAAGAAGACAGACGCGGATGGTAATGTGACCATCTATAAAGCTCGGCTTGTCGCTAAGGGTTATCGACAAGTTCAAGGGGTTGACTACGATGAGACTTTCTCACCGGTAGCGAAGCTGAAGTCCGTCCGAATCATGTTAGCAATTGCCGCATTCTATGATTACGAAATATGGCAAATGGACGTCAAAACGGCATTCCTTAATGGTTTCCTTAAGGAAGAATTGTATATGATGCAGCCGGAAGGTTTTGTCGATCCTAAGAATGCTGACAAAGTGTGCAAGCTCCAACGCTCGATTTATGGGCTGGTGCAAGCATCTCGGAGTTGGAACATTCGCTTTGATGAGATGATCAAAGCGTTTGGGTTTACACAGACTTATGGAGAAGCCTGCGTTTACAAGAAAGTGAGTGGGAGCTCTGTAGCATTTCTCATATTATATGTAGATGACATACTCTTGATGGGAAATGATATAGAACTCTTGGATAGCATCAAGGCCTACTTGAATAAAAGTTTTTCAATGAAGGACCTTGGAGAAGCTGCTTATATATTAGGCATCAAAATCTATAGAGATAGATCAAGACGCCTCATAGGTCTTTCACAAAGCACATACCTTGATAAGATATTGAAGAAGTTCAATATGGATCAATCCAAGAAAGGGTTCTTGCCTGTGTTACAAGGTGTGAAATTGAGCTCAGCTCAGTGTCCGACCACGGCAGAAGATATAGAAGAGATGAGCGTCATCCCCTATGCCTCAGCCATAGGTTCTATTATGTATGCCATGTTGTGTACCAGACCTGATGTTAACCTTGCCGTCAGTTTGGTAGGAAGGTACCAAAGTAATCCCGGCAAGGAACACTGGACAGCGGTCAAGAATATCCTGAAGTACCTGAAAAGGACTAAGGAAATGTTTCTCGTTTATGGAGGTGACGAAGAGCTCGTCGTAAAGGGTTACGTCGACGCTAGCTTCGACACAGATCTGGATGACTCTAAGTCACAAACCGGATACGTGTATATTTTGAATGGTGGGGCAGTAAGCTGGTGCAGTTGCAAGCAAAGCGTCGTGGCGGGATCTACATGTGAAGTGGAGTACATGGCAGCCTCGGAGGCAGCACATGAAGCAATATGGGTGAAGGAGTTCATCACCTACCTAGGAGTCATACCCAATGCGTCGGGGCCGATCAAGCTCTTCTGTGACAACACTGGAGCTATTGCACTTGCCAAGGAGCCCAGGTTTCACAAGAAGACAAGGCACATCAAGCGTCGCTTCAACTCCATTCGTGAAAATGTTCAAAATGGAGACATAGAGATTTGTAAAGTACATACGGACCTGAATGTAGCAGATCCGTTGACTAAACCTCTCCCTAGAGCAAAACATGATCAACACCAGAATTCCATGGGTGTTCGATTCATCACAATGTAACTAGATTATTGACTCTAGTGCAAGTGGGAGACTGTTGGAAATATGCCCTAGAGGCAATAATAAAAGCATTATTATTATATTTCCTTGTTCATGATAATTGTCTTTATTCATGCTATAATTGTGTTATCTGGAAATCGTAATACATGTGTGAATAATAGACATCAACATGTCCCTAGTGAGCCTCTAGTTGACTAGCTCGTTGATCAACAGATAGTCATGATTTCCTGACTATGGACACTGGATGTCATTGATAACGAGATCACATCATTAGGAGAATGATGTGATGGACAAGACCCAATCCTAAACATAGCACAAGATCGTATAGTTCGTTTGCTAGAGTTTTCTAATGTCAAGTATCTTTTCCTTAGACCATGAGATCGTGTAACTCCCGGATACTGTAGGAGTGCTTTGGGTATGCCAAACGTCACAACGTAATTGGGTGACTATAAAGGTAGACTACGGGTATCTCCGAAAGTGTCTGTTGGGTGACATGGATCAAGACTGGGATTTGTCACTCTGTATGACGGAGAGGTATCACTGGGCCCACTCGGTAATGCATCATCATAATGAGCTCAGAGTGACCAAGTGTCTGGTCACGGGATCATGCATTACGGTACGAGTAAAGTGACTTGCCGGTAACGAGATTGAACGAGGTATTGGGATACCGACGATCGAATCTCGGGCAAGTAACATATCGATAGACAAAGGGAATAGCGTACGGGGTTGATTGAATCCTCGACATCGTGGTTCATCCGATGAGATCATCGTGGAGCATGTGGGAGCCAACATGGGTATCCAGATCCCGCTGTTGGTTATTGACCAAAGAGTCGTCTCGGTCATGTCTGCTTGTTTCCCGAACCCGTAGGGTCTACACACTTAAGGTTCGGTTACGCTAGGGTTGTAGGGATATGTATATGCAGTAACCCGAATGTTGTTCGGAGTCCCGGATGAGATCCCGGACGTCACGAGGAGTTCCGGAATGGTCCGGAGGTAAAGATTTATATATGGGAAGTCCTGTTTCGGGCATCGGGACAAGTTTCGGGGTTATCGGTATTGTACCGGGACCACCGGAAGGGTCCCGGGGGTCCACCGGATGGGTCCACCTGCCCCGGGGGGCCACATGGGCTGCAAGGGGGTGCGCCTTGGCCTAATGGGCCAAGGGCACCAGCCCCACATAGGCCCATGCGCCTAGGGTTCAAGGGGGCAAGAGTCCTAGGAGGGTAAGGCACCTCCTAGGTGCCTTGGGGGGGAGGGAAACCCCCCTTGGCCGCCGCACCCCCTAGGAGATTGGATCTCCTAGGGCCGGCCACCCCCCCTTGGCACCCCTATATATAGTGGGGGAGAGGAGGGACTTCATACCTGAACGCCTTGGCCTTTGGTTGCCTCCTTCTCCATCCCCAACACCTCCTCCACCTCCATAGTGCTTAGCGAAGCTCTGTCGGAGTACTGCAGCTCCATCAACACCACGCCGTCGTGCTGCTGCTGGTGCCATCTCCCTCAACCTCTCCTCCCTCCCTTGCTGGATCAAGAAGAGGAGACGTGGCTGTTCCGTACGTGTGTTGAACGCGGAGGTGCCGTCCGTTCGGCGCTGGTCATCGGTGATTTGGATCACGTCGAGTACGACTACATCATCACCGTTCTTTTGAACGCTTCCGTGCGCGATCTACAAAGGTATGTAGATGCATCTGATCACTCGTTGCTAGATGAACTCCTAGATGATCTTGGTGAAACGAGTAGGAAAATTTTTGTTTTCTGCAACGTTCCCCAACATATAGGTCATGAAGAAAGCAACATCAACATACTAAACGATCAAGTGCTAAGCTAACGGAATGGGTCAAGTCAATCACATCATTTTCTAATGATGTTATCCCGTTAATCAAATGACAACTCATGTCTATGGCTAGGAAACTTAACCATCTTTGATTCAATGAGCTAGTCGAGTAGAGGCATACTAGCGACACTTTGTTTGTTTATGTATTCACACATGTACTAAGTTTCCGGTTAATACAATTCTAGCATGAATAATAAACCTTTATCATGAAATAAGGAAATAAATAATAACTTTATTATTGCCTCTAGGGCATATGTCCTTCAATCCCATCTACTTCTCCTCTCCCTCATGCTGGATCAAGAAGGAGGAGACGTCATCGAGCCACACGTGTGCTAAACTCGGAGGTGTCGTCCATTCGGCACTAGATTGGTTGGACCGTGATCCGAACGCGAAGAGTACGACTACATCAATCGCGTGATAAATGCTTTCGGTTGTGGTCTACGAGGGTACGTAAACACACTCTCCCCTCTCGTTGCTATGCATCTCCTAGATAGATCTTGCGTGAGCGTAGGAAATTTTTGAAATTGCATGCTACGTTCCCCAACACTAGATTGTTATATATGCATGTAGTAGGACCATTTTAGGATGCTGCCAAATGTGCATGGGTGCACATGGGTGATATTGATGAGTGGCACTTGCTATTGCTCTTTTTAGATGCTTCCATAGTGCACTAATGAGTGGCAGTTGCAGAAAACTAGATGCCACTGATTAGTGTCATTTGCTCATGGGCAACTACCACTGATCAGTAGCACTTGCTGTTGGGCAAGTACCCTGATCAGTGGCACTGATCAGTGGCATTTTTCCCAGAGCAAGTGCCATTGATAAGCGGCATTTGGCAAAGAGTTTGTGCACTGATCGGTGGCATTTGCTCTTGGGAAAATTTCTCCGATCAGTTCCATTTGCTGTAGTGCTGGTGCAACTGATCGTTGGCATTTGATGAGTGGCATTTGGCAAAGATTTTGTGCACTAATACTTGTCATCTTACCTGTCAAGATATTGAAGAGTGACTGGGATGCGGCGGGTGGAGGAGCTCATGTGGTGGCCAGAGCTGAGGGCGCCGAGGATTTCATCCCCACGAACAAGTGGCTTAGGACGGTGGACCTGCCTGGCAGATCGCCTTCATGAGCCTGCCTCGTTCAAGGGGACGATCTATGAGGCAGGGCCATGAGGAGGGGGGCCGGGAGCCGTTGTGCTTCTACCAGAAGATCAAGGACAACGAGGACCTCGCCATGCTCGTCGTCCCTCGCAAGTTCGTGGAGGTGATGAACACCTGGCTGGTCATCAAGCGGCTCCCGCGTGTGGTCAGGCTGTCAGCAAACAAGCATTGCGTGTTCTGGGTGCAGGTCCAGAACTTCGAGAGGCACATGGTACTTGGCCGGGGCGGGTGAAGGAAATATGCCCTAGAGGCAATAATAAAGTTATTATTTATTTCCTTATATCATGACAAATGTTTATTATTCATGCTAGAATTGTATTAACCGGAAACATGATACATGTGTGAATACATAGACAAACATATAGTCACTAGTATGCCTCTACTTGACTAGCTCATTAATCAGAGATGGTTATGTTTCCTAACCATAGACATGTGTTGTCATTTGATTAATGGGATCACATCATTAGGAGAATGATGTGACATGACCCATTCCGTTAGCCTAGCACTTGATCGTTTAGTATATTGCTATTGCTTTCTTCATGACTTATACATGTTCCTGTAACTATGAGATTATGCAACTCCCGTTTACCGGAGGAACACTTTGGGTGCTACCAAACGTCACAACGTAACTGGGTGATTATAAAGGAGTACTACAGGTGTCTCCAAAGGTACATGTTGGGTTGGCGTATTTTGAGATTAGGTTTTGTCATTCCGATTGTCGGAGAGGTATCTCTGGGCCCTCTCGGTAATGCATATCACTATAAGCCTTGCAAGCAATGTAGCTAATGAGTTAGTTACAGAATGATGCATTACGTAACGAGTAAAGAGACTTGTCGGTAACGAGATTGAACTAGGTATTAGATACCGACGATCGAATCTCGAGCAAGTAACATACCGATGACAAAGGGAACAAAGTATGTTGTTATGCGGTTTGACCGATAAAGATCTTCGTAGAATATGTAGGAGCCAATATGGGCATCCAGGTTCCGCTATTGATTATTGACCAAGAATAGTTCTAGGTCATGTCTACATAGTTCTCGAACCCGTAGGGTCCGCACGCTTAAGGTTTTGATGACAGTTATATTATGAGTTTATGAGTTTTGATGTACCGAAGGAGTTCGGAGTCCCGGATGAGATCGGGAACATGACGAGGAGTCTCGAAATGGTCGAGACGTAAAGATCGATATATTGGATGACTATATTCGGAGTTCGAAAAGGTTCCGAGTGATTCAGGTATTTTTCGGAGTACCGGAGAGTTACGGGAATTCGCCGGGGAGTATATGGGTCTTATTGGGCCATACGGGAATAGAGAAGAGAGGCCAAAAGGAAGGAGGCCTGCGCCCCCCCTCTGGTCCGAATTGGACAAGGGGCGCAGCCCCCCTTTCCTTCTTCCTCTCCCCCTCTTTCCCCTTCTCCTACTCCAACAAGGGAGGTGGAATCCTACTAGGACTAGGGAGTCCTAGTAGGACTCCACACTTGGCGCGACCCCTCCTAGGGTCGGCCTCCTCCCCCCTTGCTCCTTTATATACGGGGGCAGGGGGCACCCCATGACACACAAGTTGATCTTCGTGATCGTTCCTTAGCCGTATGCGGTGCCCCCCTCCACCATATTCCACCTCGGTCATATCGTTGCGGTGCTTAGGCGAAGCCCTGCGTCGGTAGAACATCATCATCGTCACCACGCCGTCGTGCTGACGGAACTCATCCCCGACACTTTGCTGGATCGGAGTCCGGGGATCGTCATCGAGCTGAACGTGTGCTGAACTCGGAGGTGCCGTACGTTCGGTACTTGGATCGGTCGGATCATGAAGACATACGACTACATCAACCGCGTTGTCATAACGCTTCCGCTTTCGGTCTGCGAGGGTACGTGGACATTACTCTCCCCTCTCGGTGCTATGCCATCACCATGATCTTGCGTGTGCGTAGGTTTTTTTTTTGAAATTACTACGTTCCCCAACAGTGGCATCCGAGCCTAGGTTTTATGCGTTGATGTTATATGCACGAGTAAAACACAAGTGAGTTGTGGGCGATATAAGTCATACTGCTTACCAGCATGTCATACTTTGGTTCGGCGGTATTGTTGGATGAAGCGGTCCGGACCAACATTACGCGTACGCTTACGCGAGACTGGTTTTACCGACGTGCTTTGCACACAGGTGGCTGGCGGGTGTCAGTTTCTCCAACTTTAGTTGAACCGAGTGTGGCTACGCCCGGTCCTTGCGAAGGTTAAAACAACACCAACTTGACAAACTATCGTTGTGGTTTTGATGCGTAGGTAAGAACGGTTCTTGCTAAGGCCGTAGCAGCCACGTAAAATTTGCAACAACAAAGTAGAGGACGTCTAACTTGTTTTTGCAGGTCATGTTGTGATGTGATATGGTCAAGACCTGATGCTATATTTTATTGTATGAGATGATCATGTTTTGTAACCGAAGTTATCGGCAACTGGCAGGAGCCATATGGTTGTCGCTTTATTGTATGCAATGCAATCGCCCTGTAATGCTTTACTTTATCACTAAGCGGTAGCGATAGTCGTAGAAGCATAAGATTGGCGAGACGACAACGATGCTACGATGGAGATCAAGGTGTCGCGCCGGTGACGATGGTGATCATGACGGTGCTTCTGGAGATGGAGATCACAAGCACAAGATGATGATGGCCATATCATATCACTTATATTGATTGCATCTGATGTTTATCCTTTATGCATCTTATCTTGCTTTGATTGACGGTAGCATTTTAAGATGATCTCTCACTAATTATCAAGAAGTGTTCTCCCTGAGTATGCACCGTTGCCAAAGTTCGTCGTGCCCAGACACCACGTGATGATCGGGTGTGATAAGCTCTACGTCCATCTACAACGGGTGCAAGCCAGTTTTGCACACGCAGAATACTCAGGTTAAACTTGACAAGCCTAGCATATGCAGATATGGCCTCGGAACACGGAGACCGAAAGGTCGAGCGTGAATAATATAGTAGATATGATCAATATAGTGATGTTCACCATTGAAAACTACTCCATCTCACATGATGATCGGTTATGGTTTAGTTGATTTGGATCACGTGATCACTTAGAAGATTAGAGGGATGTCTTTCTAAGTGGGAGTTCTTAAGTAATAACTTTAATTTATCATGAACTTAGTCCTGGTAGTATTTTGCAAATTATGTTGTAGATCAATAGCTCGCGTTGTTGCTTTCATATGTTTATTTTTATATGTGTTCCTAGAGAAAACTATGTTGAAAGATGTTAGTAGCAATGATGCGGATTGGATCTGTGATCTGAGGTTTATCCTCATTGCTGCACAGAAGAATTATGTTTTTGATGCACCGCTAGGTGACAGACCTGTTGCAGGAGCAGATGCAGACGTTATGAACGTTTGGCTAGCTCAATATGATGACTACTTGATAGTTTAGTGCACCATGCTTAACGGCTTAGAATTGGGACTTCAAAGACGTTTTGAACGTCATGGACCATATGAGATGTTCCAGGAGTTGAAGTTAATATTTCAAGCAAATACCCGAGTTGAGAGATATGAAGTCTCCAACAAGTTCTATAGCTAAAAGATGGAGGAGAATCGCTCAACTAGTGAGCATGTGCTCAGATTGTCTGGGGACTACAATCGCTTGAATCAAGTGGGAGTTAATCTTCCAGATAAGATAGTGATTGACAGAATTCTCTAGTCACCATCACCAAGTTAGTAGAACTTTGTGATGAACTATAGTATGCAAGGGATGACGAAAACGATTCCCAAGCTCTTCGTGATGCTGAAATCGATGAAGGTAGAAATCAAGAAAAAGCATCAAGTGTTGATGGTTGACAAGACCACTAGTTTCAGGAAAAGGGCAAAGGGAAGAAGTGGAACTTCAAGAAGAACGGCAAGCAAGTTGCTGCTCAAGTGAAGAAGCCCAAGTCTGGTCCTAAGCCTGAGACTAAGTGCTTCTACTGCAAAGGGACTAGTCACTGGAAGTGGAACTGCCCCAAGTATTTGGCGGATAAGAAGGATGGCAAAAGTGAACAAAGGTATATTGGATATACATGTTATTGATGTGTACTTTACTAGTGTTTATAGCAACCCCTCGGCATTTTGATACTGGTTCAGTTGCTAAGAGTAGTAACTCGAAACGGAGTTGCAGAATAAACAGAAAATAGTAAAAAGGCGAGGTGACGATGTGTGTTGGAAGTAGTTCTAAGATTGATATGATCATCATCGCACACTCCCTATATTTTTGAGATTAGTGTTAAACCTAAATAAATGTTATTTAGCGTTTGCGTTGAGCATGAATATGATTTGATCATGTTTATTGCGATACAGTTATTCATTTGAAGTTAAAGAATAATTGTTATTCTGTTTACATGAATAAGACCTTCGATGGTTATACACCCAATGAAAATAGTTTGTTGGATCTCGATCGTAGTGATACACATATTCATAATATTGATGCCAAAAGATGCAAAGTTAATAATGATAGTGCAACTTATTTGTGACACTGCCGTTTGGGTCATATCGGTGTAAAGCGCATGAAGAAACTCCATAAAGATGGATTTTTGGAATCACTTGGTTATGAATCATTTGATGCTTGCGAACCGTGCCTTTTGGGCAAGATGACTAAAAACTCCATTCTCCGGAACAATGGAACGAGCTACTGACTTATTGGAAATAATACATACCGATGTATGCGATCCGATGAGTGTTAAGGCTCGTGGCAAGTATCGTTATTTTCTAACCTTCACAAATGATTTGAGCAGATATGGGTATATCTACTTGACGAAACATAAGTCTGAAATAGTTGAAAAGTTCAAAGAATTTCAGAGTGAAGTGGAAAAATCATCGTAACAAGAAAAATAAAGTTTCTACGATCTGATCGTGGAGACGAATATTTTAGTTATGAGTTTGGTCTTCATTTGAAACAATGTGAAATAGTTTCGCAACTCACGCCATCTGGAACACCACAATGTAATGGTGTGTCCGAACGTCGTAATCGTACTTTACTAGATATGGTGCGATCTATGATGTCTCTTATTGGTTTACCACTATTGTTTTGGGGTTATGCATTAGAGACAACTGCATCCACGTTTAATAGGGCACCATCTAAATCCGTTGAGACGACACCGTATGAACTATGGTTTACCAGTAAACCTAAGCTGTCGTTTCTTAAAGCTTGGAGTTGCGATGCTTATATGAAAAAAAGGTTTTCAACCTGATAAGCTCGAACCCAAATCGGAGAAGTGCGTCTTCATAGAATACCCAAAGGTAACTATTGGGTACACCTTCTATCACAGATCCGAAGGCAAGTTATTCGTTGCTAAGATGGATCCTTTCTAGAGAAGAAGTTTCTCTCGAAAGAAGTGAGTGGGAGGAAAGTAGAACTTGATGAGGTAATTGTACCTTCTCCCTTATTGGAAACTAGTTCATCACAGAAATTAGTTCCAGTGATTACTACACCAATTAGTGAGGAAGTTAATGATGATGATTATGAAACTTCAGATCAAGTTGCTGCCAAACCTCGTAGGTCTTCCAGAGTAAGATCCGCACCAGAGTGGTACGGTAATCATGTTCTGGAAGTCATGTTACTAGACCATGATGAACCTACGAACTATGAGGAAGCGATGATGAGCCCAGATTCCACGAAATGGCTTGAGGCCATAAAATCTGAGATGTGATCCATGTATGAGAACAAAGTATGGACTTTGATTGACTTGCTCTGATCAGCAAGCCATGTTAAATAAATGGATCTTCAAGAGGAAGATGGACACTGATAGTAGTGTTACTATCTACTAAGATCGACTTGTTGCAAAAGGTTTTCGACAAGTTCAAGGGGTTGACTACGATGAGACTTTCTCACCCGTAGCGATGCTTAAGTCTGTCCGAATCATGTTAGCAATTGCTGCATTTTATGATTATGAAATTTGGCAAATGGATGTCAAAACTGCATTCTTGAATGGATTTCTGGAAGAAGAGTTGTATATGATGCAGCCAGAAGGTTTTGTTAATCCTAAAGGTGCTAACAAAATGTGCAAGCTCCAGCGATCCATCAATGGACTGGTGCAAGCATCTCGGAGTTGGAATATACGCTTTGATGAGTTGATTAAAGCATATGGTTTTATACAAACTTTTGGAAAGGCCTGTATTTACAAGAAAGTGAGTGGGAGCACTACAACCTTTCTGATAAGTATATGTGAATGACATATTGTTGATCGGAAATGATGTAGAATTTTCTGGAAAGCATAAAGAAGTGTTTGAAGGGAGTTTTTCAAAGAAAGACCTTGATGAAGCTGCTTACACATTGAGCATCAAGATCTATAGAGATAGATCAAGACGCTTGATAAGATTTTTCAATAAGTACATACCTTGGCAAGATTTTGAAGTAGTTCAAAGTGGAACGGTCAAAGAAAGAGTTCTTGCCTGTGTTGCAAAGGTATGAAATTGAGTAAGACTCAAAACCCGACTATGGCAGAAAATAGAAAGAGAATGAAAAGTCATTCCCTATGCCTCAGTCATAGGTTCTATAAAGTATGCTAGCTGAGAACCAAACCTATTGTATACCTTGCTCTGTGTTTGGCAAAGGAATACAATTTTGATCTAATAGTAGATCACTGGACAGCGGTCAAGAATATCCTTAGTGAGGACTAAGGAGATGTTTCTCGATTATGGAGGTGATAAAAGAGTTCGTCGTAAAAGTTACATCGGTGCAAACTTTTACACTGATCCAGATGACTCTAAGTCTCAATCTGGATACATATTGAAAGTGGGAGCAATTAGCTAGAGTAGCTCCGTGCAGAGCATTGTAGACATAGAATATTTGCAAAATACATACGACTCTGAATGTGACAGACCCGTTGACTAAGCTTCTCTCACAAGCAAAACATGATCACACCTTAATACTCTTTGGGTGTTAATCACATAGCGATGTGAACTAGATTATTGACTCTAGTAAACTCTTTGGGTGTTGATCACATGACGATGTGAACTATGGGTGTTAATCACATACAGATGTGAACATTGGTGTTGAATCACATGATGATGTGAACTAGATTATTGACTCTAGTGCAAGTGGGAGACTGAAGGAAATATGCCCTGGAGGCAATAATAAAGTTATTATTTATTTCCTTATATCATGATAAATGTTTATTATTCATGCTAGAATTGTATTAACCGGAAACATGATACATGTGTGAATACATAGACAAACATATAGTCACTAGTATGCCTCTACTTGACTAGCTCATTAATCAAAGATGGTTATGTTTCCTAACCATAGACATGTGTTGTCATTTGATTAATGGGATCACATCATTAGGAGAATGATGTGACATGACCCATTCCGTTAGCCTAGCACTTGATCATTTAGTATATTGCTATTGCTTTCTTCATGACTTATACATGTTCCTGTAACTATGAGATTATGCAACTCCCGTTTACCGGAGGAACACTTTGGGTGCTACCAAACGTCACAACGTAACTAGGTGATTATAAAGGAGTACTACAGGTGTCTCCAAAGATACATGTTGGGTTGGCGTATTTCAAGATTAGGTTTTGTCACTCCAATTGTCGGAGAGGTATCTCTGGGCCCTCTCGGTAATGCACATCACTATAAGCCTTGCAAGCAATGTAGCTAATGATTTAGTTACAGAATGATGCATTACGTAACGAGTAAAGAGACTTGCCGGTAACAAGATTGAACTAGGTATTAGATACCGACGATCGAATCTCGGGCAAGTAACATACCGATGACAAAGGGAACAAAGTATGTTGTTATGCGGTTTGACCGATAAAGATCTTCGTAGAATATGTAGGAGCCAATATGGGCATCCAGGTTCCGCTATTGGTTATTGACCAAGAATAGTTCTAGGTCATGTCTACATAGTTCTCGAACCCGTAGGGTCCGCACGCTTAAGGTTTCGATGACAGTTATATTATGAGTTTATGAGTTTTGATGTACCGAAGGAGTTCGGAGTCCCGGATGAGATCGGGGACATGATGAGGAGTCTCGAAATGGTCGAGACGTAAAGATTGATATATTGAACGACTATATTCGGAGTTCGGAAAGGTTTCGAGTGATTCGGGTATTTTTCGGAGTACCGGAGAGTTAGGGGAATTCGCCGGGGAGTATATGGGCCTTATTGGGCCATACGGGAATAGAGGACAGAGGCCAAAAGGAAGGAGGCCTGCCCCCCTTCTGGTCCAAATTGGACAAGGGGCGCAGCCCCCCTTTCCTTCTTCCTCTCCCCCTCTTTCCCCTTCTCCTACTCCAACAAGGGAGGTGGAATCCTACTAGGACTAGGGAGTCCTAGTAGGACTCCACATTTGGCGCGCCCCCTCCTAGGGCCGGCCTCCTCCCCCCTTGGTCCTTCATATACGGGGGCAGGGGGGCACCCCATGACACACAAGTTGATCTTCGTGATCGTTCCTTAGCCGTGTGCGGTGCCCCTCCTCCACCATATTCCACCTCGGTCATATCGTTGCGGTGCTTAGGCGAAGCCCTGCGTTGGTAGAACATGATCATCGTCACCACGCCGTCGTGCTGACGGAACTCATCCCCGACACTTTGCTGGATCGGAGTCCGGGGATCGTCATCGAGCTGAACGTGTGCTGAACTCGGAGGTGCCGTACGTTCGGTACTTGGATCGGTCGGATCGTGAAGACGTACGACTACATCAACCGCGTTGTCATAACGCTTCCGCTTACGGTCTACGAGGGTACATGGACATTACTCTCCCCTCTCGTTGCTATGCCATCACCATGATCTTGCGTGTGCGTAGGATTTTTTTTTTGAAATTACTACGTTCCCCAACAGCGGGAACTACTTCTGCCGCCGCCACCAGATCGTCCCCGACAACCTCGTTGTTGTGTGCATCTCAAGACTCGACCTCAAGGTCCAATATACAACTATGACTCCTCGGTCATGTGCAGGTTTCGTTGCAACAGGCACAACTGCGTTGGTGACATTGAGCATGCAATGTAGTTATTTTTTATGATGTTAGTGTTGAACTTTATGGTGTGTGGCTAGACTTATGGTATTTGTGCTGAAAACTTGTTAATATTTTGGCCAGGAGCAGCACCCTGGCGTGGAGCAGGGAAGGATGATGCCCCTGCTGTTAATCTAAGTAGTTTGCCGTCATTTGGTTGCTTGCTTTGTTTGATCTAATATGTGCTTGCTGTTGTGCTAATCATGTGGTGGTAAGGCCACCACATTTAAATGGGGTGAGCAAAACACAAACGTTATTTGCAACCAAACAACTGAAGTTTGCATCTGCTCGCACCCTAAGCACGAAAATGGCAATCGAATAGCAGGGGGTAAGTGCCACTTTATGCGATGCAGGCAACCAAACACATGTTGCATCTGCTGCATATGAGGCTGCATATGAAGAACCAGCGTGACTGAAGATGGACATGCAATGCAGCTACAGTTGAAAACTGAAACCAAACACGCCCTTAGGCCCTGTACAACGGTGGGTGCTTACACAGGTGCCTCACAAGAAAATCCGGTTTTTTTCCTAAGAATTGATTACACAGGTGCTTATAACGGGTGGCAGAAGCAAAGTTTTGCTTCTGGTGCCAGGCGGTGCTTACAACAAATAACCGCCAGGATGGGTTCATTGGTTTGTTCTTTCAAAAATCCTGGGAAGTGATCAAGGAGGATCTGATGGCCGCTATTCATAAGCTGTTCATTGGAAATGGGAGGGGCTTTGGGAGGCTTAACCAAGCCCTCATCACTCTCTTGCCGAAGTCCCCGGATGCTTCTTCTGTCTTCGATTTCCGGCCGATTAGCCTTGTGCATAGCATGCCCAAGATCGCATCCAAGCTTCTTACCTCGAGGCTTAGGCCGCGTATGGGAGAACTTGTCCAGGTGAATCAGTCAGCTTTCATAAAAGGGAGATGCTTGCACGACAATTTTCTGCTCGTGAGACAAGTGGCGAGGATGATGCACAAAAGGAAAGCCAAAGGTGTTCTGCTCAAGCTTGACATCACTAAAGCCTTTGACTCTTTGTCATGGCCGTTCCTGTTTGAAGTGTTGCGAGCTAAGGGCTTTTCGGAGCGGTGGATTTCTTGGATTGCCACCATGCTTACGACGGCTAGCTCAAGAGTGATCGTGAATGGGCAAGCGGGAGATAAGTTCATGCATGCTAAAGGTTTGAGGCAAGGGGATTCGATTTCCCCTTTGCTCTTTGTTATAGCCATGGATATCCTTACACATATTATTATCAAGGCGCATGAAGCTGGAGTTATGAGTCGCATTCTTGGATGCAGCCCGGTGCAGAGGCTGTCATTATATGCCGATGATGTGGTCCTGTTCATCAAACCCACACGGCCGGACCTGGCGTTAGTCAGAGAATCTCTTACCATCTTTGGAGTTGCCTCTGGACTGAGAGTAAATTTTGCTAAATCTGCGGCTATTTTGATTCGGGCAGAGCCGGAGGATGAGGATATTGTGAAATCGGCGCTGCCCTGGAAGCTTGCCACCTTCCCTTGTAAGTACCTTGGGTTGCAGTTGAGTATATGGCAGTTGAAAAGATCGGAATGGCAGCCTATGGTGGACGCGGCCCTCCACATGTTGCCAGGATGGCAAAGGGGCTTGGTGACTAGACCAGGCAGGCTGGTTCTCGTCAACCAGGTCATGAGAGCACGGGCCACCCACCACCTTATGGTTGCGGAAGCGCCAAAATGGGCTCTTGACAAAGTGGACAAAGGATGTAGGGCCTTCTTCTGGGCCGGGACCGAGGAAATCAAGGGAGGTAAATGTGTTGTAGCTTGGGCGAGAGTATGTAGGCCGAAGCTCATGGGAGGGCTAGGCGTCATTGATCTACACAAACACGGCATTGCTCTAAGGTTGAGGTGGGAATGGCTCAGGCGCACGGACCCCTCCAGGCCGTGGCAAGGGCTTTCCTTAGTTGCGGACAAGTCGGTTGCGCAAGTGTTCAGTAGCTTGGTGAAATGGAGAGTTGGTGATGGGGACAAAACATTGTTCTGGAAGGATAGATGGATCCAGGGTGCTACCATTGCAGAGGTCGCTCCGTTGGTGGCAAAGTCGGTTCGTACGCAAGTGGCCAACAGGAGACGTGTCCGAGAGGCACTTGACATGCACTCATGGATGCATGATGTGATCGGTGACTTATGTACGGAAGACCTTACCCAATTTATAGGCCTTTGGGAGATACTTGAGGAGGTGCATCTGGATGAGCAGTCCGAGGACAGTCCGATTTGGGCTTGGAATGCGTCGGGAACGTACACTGCATCCTCTGCGTACAAGATGTTATGCGAGGGAGGAGTTAGATTCCACTCCTTTGGAGCTATTTGGAAGTGCTGGGCCCCTCTGGCGTGCAAAATCTTCATGTGGCTAGCAGTCCAATACCGGCTATGGACTTCCGACAGAAGAGTGAGGCATAACCTACAAGATCAAATTTCCCAATGCTTTCTTTGTGATCAAGAGGAGGACACGGTGGATCACATTTTGCTGCAATGCGTGTTCTCGAGGCAAGTTTGGTTCACTTGCATTCTTAGGATGGGATTGCCCACGGAGCTTTGCCCAACATACGATTCCGGTTTGGTGCATTGGTGGTCGGACACTAGAAAGCGGTTTCTAAAGCACGCTAGAAAGGGGTTTGATTCTTTTGTCATGCTCATCTGCTGGACGTTATGGAAACAAAGGAATGCGAGGGTGTTTGGTTCGGGCCAGATCAAGAGTGAACAAGGCACGGTGGACACGATCTTTGATGAGTTGAGGATGTGGGCCACGGCAGGAGCTTTTGGAGAGCAATGTATGTTAGAGTAGTCGAGTAGTGTGTGCGTGGAGTGGTGGCTCGGTCGGGCTGGTTGTAGCCCAGCCGGCTCTTTGTAAACTCTTGTACATATCTCTCTCCCTTCTATAAAGCTAAGGTACGCCATTGGCGTACCCTCGAAAAAAAAAACAAATAACCGCTCCTTCAAATCACGATGCCTCGACTCAGTGCCTCCATCGGCAGGCAAAAAATAGAAAAAAGGCCCAGCTAGCACCCCATACCAAGCACTGACATGTGTATATGGGGAAGCACAAACAAATTTGAGGCACCAAACCTGGACAGTTTTGAAGAATATCAGTACTTTGAGCTCCTTGCCGTGGTTGTGCGTGGGTGACTTCAACGAAGTGTTACGTCCGGAAGAGCATGCGGGGGTTGGGCAGCGGAGTAATGCTCAAATACAAGCATTCCGAGATACTATAGATATTTGCATGTTGCAAGATTTGGGCTACTCGGGGCACTTTTGGACCTTTGAGAAAAAAGTTGTTGGAGGAAGCTACACAAGATGCAGGTTGGACAGAGCATTAGCTAATGCGGGATGGATGAACAAGTTTCCTATGGCCTCGGTTTCACATCTCACATGCGCCACGTCGGATCACGCACCGATTTTGGTGGAGTTCGGAGATACAGATCGGTTGCAAGCACAGAAATCTTTTAAATACGAGGTGATGTGGGAATCACATGATGGTTTTAAGGATGTGGTTCTAGCAGATTGGGAAGCTAGCCCTCCATGTCTGTCGGTGGAGGATTTGAAACAAAAACTGCAAACCATCTCACAGGGCCTAGTTAAATGGAGCAGAGACACTTTCGGCAGCGTCCGGAAGGAAATAAAGAGGCTTAAGAAGGAGTTGGAAGATCTGCGGGCCGATCCAGCAAGGATAGCTCCCTCACATAATGAGTTGAAAATAAACCAAAATTTGATCGAGATGTATCATCGTGAGGAAGTTATGTGGAGGCAAAGATCCAGGATAGAATGGCTCACTGCGGGCGATCGCAACACGAAGTTTTTTCATCTACGAGCCAGTATCCGAAGGAAGAAAAACATGATAAAAGCCCTCCAAAATTCCCTCGGGGTAGTGGTTGATGATCCGGCTGAACTACGGGCGTTGGCCAATGAATTCTATCACAATCTGTACACTTCGGAGGGTGTACAAAACATGGATGCAGTACTTGATCATGTTCCGAGGAAGGTGTCAGCAGAGATGAATGCCTCATTGTGTGCCCCTTATACGAATGAGGAGGTTAAGATCGCCCTCTTTCAGATGTTTCCAACAAAAGCGCCGGGGCCCGATGGTTTCCCGGCTCATTTTTACCAAAGACACTGGGATGTGTGTGGAGAGGAGGTAACAAAAATTATCTTGAGTATTGTCCGGGGGGAGGAGAGTTCGGAATGCATCAATGATACGGTTTTGGTTCTCATACCCAAGGTAACAAGCCCCACTGCTTTATCTCAGTATAGACCTATCATTTTGTGCAATGTGTTATACAAGATAACATCCAAGGTAATTGCAAATAGACTGAAACTCATTCTGCCAGACATTATCTCTGAGGAGCAGTCCGCTTTCGTCCCCGGAAGGTTAATTACTGACAATATAATTTCAGCTTATGAGTGTCTGCACTTTATGAAGCGGTCTAGATCAAAATCAAATAATTTTTGTGCACTGAAATTGGACATGATGAAGGCCTATGATCGGGTAGAGTGGACATATCTGAGGGCTATCATGACTAAACTTGGGTTTGCAGGACAGTGGATTGATACTGTGATGAGCATGGTGTCTTCGGTATCTTTCTCGGTAATGTTCAACGGAGAGAAGCTCGAATCGTTCCAACCATCGAGAGGAATCCGACAAGGAGATCCAATCTCCCCCTACTTATTCTTGATTGCAGCAGAGGGCCTTTCGTGCCTCCTTAAATCAAGTTCTTCGTCGTCGTTTGCAGGTATTCAAGTGGCCCCAACGGCTCCCACCATTAACCACTTGTTGTTTGCAGATGATAGCCTGTTGCTATTCAAGGCCAACGTAGAGGGTGCAGGTGTGGCATCAAACTTGCTCGAGACCTACTGCGCAGCTTCGGGGCAGAGAATCAATCATGAGAAGTCTTCAATTTTCTTCAGTAAGTCGTGTCAGGCCACGTTGAAGGAATCAATAAAAAACACCTTGCATGTGCACAAGGAGACTTTGAATGAACGCTATCTAGGTATGCCAACCGATGTGGGACGTTCGAAAAATGGCACGTTCAAGTACTTGAGAGACCGGGTGTGGGAGAAGATCAAAGGATGGATGGAGAAGCTGTTGTCCTCAGCAGGTAAAGAAGTGTTAATCAAGGCTGTGGCCCAAGCGATACCAGTCTATTCTATGTCCTGTTTCAGGTTGCCAAGAGGCCTTTGTGAAAATATAACCTCAATCATAAGACAGTTTTGGTGGGGAAGCAAGCAGGGGAGAAGAAAGCCCGCATGGGTGGCTTGGGATATTATGACAAGCCCGAAAAGTTTGGGAGGATTGGGATTTCGGGATATGGAGATCTTCAACTTAGCTCTACTAGCACGGCAAGCGTGGAGGCTGCTAACGGGGGAACTGAGCTTAAGTGCCAGGATTTTAAAAGCTGTTTATTTCCCGGAGGTTTCTATTCTTGAGGCGGAGCTTGGGTCACACCCTTCTCAGGTTTGGCGCTCGATCATTGACGGTCGGGATGTTTTGATACAGGGTACTGTGAGGAGGATTGGAGATGGCGAGTCCACTTATATCTGGAGACACAATTGGATACCGAGGGAGGGAGTAAGAAGACCTATCACATCGCTAACGCAAAACCCTCCGATCATGGTCTCCGAGCTTATAGATAGTACTACAGCATCGTGGAAAGAGGAGCTGATTCGAGCAACCTTTGCTCGGTTTGATGCCGACGATATTCTGAAGATACCACTGTGTACTCGCAAGGTTGCGGACTTTTGGGCTTGGCAGGAAGAACCAAGAGGAAATTTCAGTGTTCGGTCCTGTTACCGCATGATCCTCAGAACAAAGCATGAGCGGGAGGCCTGGCTGAGCGGAGAAGCGGGAACTTCTATTGTGCAGCAGGAGGCGGACAAGTGGAGTACTATTTGGCACATGCAGGTTCCATCGAAACTACGCATGTTTGTTTGGAGATTGGCGAGAAACTCCATGCCCACTATTGATTTGCTCAAACACCGCAATATGGCCACCGAGGACAAGTGCCCTTTGTGCGGGGCGGTTGACTCTTGGAGACATGCACTCTTTATGTGTCCGATGTCAAGCAGCGTTTGGGCCTTAGCTCCGGAGGAGTTGGTTCATCATCTCGTGGACAGAGTGGAAGAACACCCCAAGGATTGGCTTTTTGCTATGAGTGGAGTGTTGAACGGAGATATGTTTGCACACATGATTGTTATTATGTGGGCAATTTGGCGAGCACGAAGGAAAGCGATCTATGAGGACATCTTCCAATCACCGCAATCTACTTATGGATTTATCACAAGCTTTCTTGATGACTTGAGATATATTAAGGCAAGTGAACCTCGGAGGACCGTAGTCAAAGCTGCAAGACCAACCCAGTGGCAGGCTCCGGCCACGGGATGCGTGAAGATCAATGTGGACGCGGCCGCACCAAGGCAAGCCCGTTTCGGGGCTGTGGGTGCAATCTGCAGAAGGTTAGATGGTCTGTTTTTGGGAGCTTCGGCGCTGATCATAGAGCATATTGGGGACCCGGAAACGCTGGAGGCCATGGCGATCAGAAAAGGCCTTGCACTTGCGGAGGACTTGTACCAAAGGCGCATTCATGTTGCATCGGATTGCAAGAAGGCAGTAGACTCTCTGAAAAAGGAGGACGCATCTCCATATGGTGCTATTGTGCATGAAATATTAAGCCATTCTGCAACTTTTGATATGTGTAGGTTTAGCCATGAGTTTAAGAGCTCAAATTATGAAGCTCACAACTTAGCGAAGCATGCTTTATCTCTCGGGGGTGGCCGCCGTGTATGGTTAGGCCATCCCGGAGATCTTTCTTTCGTCCCTGTAAACATTGTGACGAATCAATAAAAAGCTTCGTGGGTTGTCTTAAAAAAAAAAGAACTACGCGTTGAGGATTAAAGAAATTTTCGAGGCGCCATGCAGCTAGCACCGGTGCACAAGCACCAGCGTTGTACAAGGCCTTACAGAGCCAGGCCCACAACTCAAGGACCCCACCTGGCAGTGCAGCAGCCCTCTCCAAATAACCCAACCCGTCGAAGGCCAGAAACCCTAATAACTTCCCCGCCTCCCTCCAAGACCCTTCCCGCTCCCCCGAGGCGGCGGCGCGAGCGAGCGAGCAACCGGCGGCGATGGGCAAGGCGGCGAAGAGCTCGCGGAAAGGGAAGAAGGCGTGGCGCTCCAACATCAGCACCGACGACATCGACGAGTTCTACGAGAAGCAGACGCGCGACGCCCACGCCGGCGCCGCCGCCATCCCCTCCCTCCCGTCCGACTCCCTGTTCTTTGTCGACAAGCCCGCCTCCGCGTCCTCGTCCACCTCCTCCGCCGCCAACGCAAACGCCTCCGACCCTGCCCCCAAAGGTCAGCCAGTGAACCCCTCTCTGTTCTTCTGCGTCTCCCGACGTTAGTCTGAGGTCTGGTGATCTAGCTCCGGATTAGGATTGAGGCACGGTCACGAATTCGAGGCTAAAGTTTTTGATACTAGAGTGCAGTGACATGAAACATACTGATCATATGGTTTTGTTAGTTTGTGAATCTATTTACCTAATGCTGTAGCTGCTCCTTTCAATGTTAAGCACTAGGTACTTGGTGTCCTTGATGAAATTGTTATATTAGTTTCATATTGGGGCTCAAAGTATGCATGGCTGCATTATATGTTTGATGTACTGAACTGTAAAAGTTGCCATGTTCAATAAGCTGTAAAAGGTCGCCCAAATTACTAGTTCTTTTGCCACTCATGTACGTTATAGTGGCGCTGAACATTTGTTACTGTTTGTAGATGTTCCTGTCAAAAGGAAGATTGAGAAAAACAGGGAGAAGGTCCTTCACCATGAGAGTGTGTTGAAGCGGAACCCTTATATACAGACAATTCCATCTTCTTTGATGTCAAAGAAGGACAAGAAGAAGTTCAAGAAACACGCAAAGAAAAAGGAATTGCAGGAGTCACGGGAGGAAAAAGTTGTTCCCATGGTATTAGCTGTTGGAGAGTTGTGCAACTTCCTTTCTCTTTGAGGCCCAGCTTGCTAATTGCTGGATTTATTTCGTTTACAGGAAGAGGATTCAGCTGAAAAGAACCTCGACATCTGGGGTGGAGATGCTAAAGGGGCTCCTTTGCCCAAAAAGGGAATGAAAAGACTCAAGAAAAATGTAAGTTTGAATGTGTAAAGCTTGCAGTCATATCTGTGCAAATCTGCAAACATATTTTCTTGCAAAATGATCTGCATCTGTAGCTTCTGCATTTTTGTCGGTATCAAAATGTCTAGCTTTAATGGATTACTTCTTGCAGAAATCTACCACATCTGTGATTCCCGCAGTTGAAGTTGAGCCTCAAGGATGTTCATTTAATCCTCCACATGAAGCCCATCAAGTATTGTGCTTGACGATATGTTTTAAGTTTAGGATATTTGTATTATCATCCACTTCTTAATTGCTAAACCATTGGCTGTTGGATGTCTGGGCGCTTTTAATAATAAGTTCTTTTACTCATGTTGTTTGTGTTGATTTCTGTAGGATGCTCTTGCTCTAGCCGTTGCTGTTGAAATGCGCAAGATCTACACGAAAGAGTTAGGCCCCACACCAGTGCCACTTACTGTTCTTGGTCAAGCAGTAGCTGAAGAAGACGTAAGTTCTACGACTGTCTTACACATAGCCCCTCCACGAGATAACTGGACTTTGGACAATATCCCGACCTTCTATCTGAAGCCTTATCTGCTTTTGAATACTTTCTCACTCGTTATATTGGTATATTACTTCTGATGAACATATGATATGCGGTATGATTCTTTTTAGAGAGTTAGGTTCCAAGGAAGAGAGGCCTTTGTATTCTTGCAAGTCTACCTTGCACCAAGTAGTAGAACAAAAAATCCTTGTAATGCTATTGATGAAGGTTGTCATCCAGGCACAGTTAACATTAGTATAAAGACCGATATTATTCATCTAATCTTTTTAAGGTGCTATCTTATTGTCTAGTTCATCATGAGATTTTTCATTCTAGTCTATAGAGGTGTTTTGTAAGTATATCACCAGATGACAAGTTGTCTGATCTACATATATCCGTACCCAGGCTCATGCCATCTAGGCTGTAACAAGCTATGTAAGCAATGTAACATGTATTCTGTTACTGGATGTATATTTTTTGAATTAGATTTCTGTAAATATACCAGAAATGTGCAAATCATATTTATAAGAATATTAAAAACGAGACATCAATGCAAGATGAACTCGTTCTTATTTGCAAGTTATGTTCTGCAAATCATTTGACCTGTATATATATTGGAATTTTATCAAAACCATTTCAGAGTACTTGTCAGCTGCTGCCTTTAGTCTCGGAACAGTATAGTATCGTTCCATGCTGTATTTTGTGTTCTTGTGATTCGACATGCTTATCCTTTTTCTTTCACCTGGTCTGCAGAAATTTTTTCTTGATGCTGCCGATGATGGAGATGCAGCTGCTGATGGAGATGTAGATGCTGCAGAAGGTGATGGAGACCAGGATGCTGATGCTCTAACTGGAGAGAGGTTACACTCAATTATGTTATGAAAAATTTATAGTTATTATGAAGTAAAGCTGTACCATTTTGGCTTCAGTACATCATACTTGTATTCTCATGGCTTCTGTGAGTAGTACTCCCTCCGTTCCAAAATAGATGACTCAACTCTGTACTAACTTTAGTATAAAGTTAGTACAAAATTGGGTCATCTATTTTGGAACGGAGGTAGTACATGTTAATGATGGTTGAAGCTTAGTGTGACACCGCCATTCACTATTTTTGACATGTTTATATATTCTGCTATTCTGCGAAATGTGTTAGTTCTTCAGAAAGTTGGGCGCTGCTAAGTGTTGTCTTATTCTTCCATTAGTAGCATTAGAAAGCTAGCAGAGTCCAGGAGGATTGCAGCTCACATTTTAGAACTCGATTGGAAGATTTTGTGTTCTTTAGAACATACCTTTTTGATGTTTCAATTTGATTGCTTTAGTGTCAATTTGCGAAATATTATTGGAATAGCTGTTGTGGCCAGTTTATCTTTATAGATGACTTTTTTAGTGGTACGATTTATTAATTTTCAGGAAGACCAAAACAAAAAGAGTTACGAGAGTGGAATTGAACAAAAGGGCTCGTCGTAAAGAGAGGTTAAGGACAGAAGCAGATGCAAAGAAACTGGAAGTTCTTTCAAAGCAAATAGACAGGTAGGTTTCACATTCCTGTGTCATCAAGCTCCCAAGAATGGTCCTCTTTAGTTCTCTGGTTACATTTTTTTTGCTCTTTTTTTTGCAGCTTGCCAAATATATTAGAGGAGATAGCAAAAGAGGACAAGGAAAAGGAGGAAAAGCGCATAAGGCTAACCGTGGCTAAGCAGGAAAGACTCGAGTCAGCCCCACGTCGTCTCGGTAGACACAAGTACATTTCTAACACGGAATTGATTCTTGTGCCTTGAATAGACTTGATAACAGTGGCTATGCAATTCTTGAGGTTGTTTGGTAAAAATGACTGAGATTTTGGAGATCTTAGTTTATATATCAAACAGTTGGTTATTCACATTCAAGTTAGTAGTAGTCAAATGTTTCCAGAAGACTTGGGTAGTAGTTCATTTTTCATTTTTTTAAGGAAGGTGATGCTGTTTCATTCAAGAAAGCTCTCTTTCTGGTATTGTGTATCTAAATAATTGCTTGTCTTGCATCTTATGACAGAAAAATAGTTTTTTAAACAGTTGCAAGTCTGGGCTACATATGTTAGTGTTGCTATATTTTCATGAAACTTACAATTGCCAGTGTAATCTGTTCTATTTCGGTAGAGGTTTAAATAATAATTAATCTGCTCATTGATATACCACCTGTTCTACTATGCTGTAAAGTTTGATGACATTACTTTTCTTGGGGGGTATACTGTATGAAGTATTTTTTTTGCACATGGTGTCATATTTAGCTATGAATATTTGATTCTCCGACAATAATTAAAATACGAATGCAACAGGTTTGAACCTGCTCCCGTTCAAGTTCTGTTGACAGAGGAGATTAGTGGTTCACTTAGAAAGCTGAAGGTAACATTCTCTTGTTTTGTTGCTCTCTATAATTCTGCAGGAGCTAACCACTATATCTCTGTGCAGGGGTGCTGCAATCTAGCAAGGGATCGCTATAAGAGCATTGAAAAACGTGGTATGCTTGCACCAAACAAGAAATTAAGGTCTGTCTTTCTTTGTTGGTCTTATTACATGCAATTTATTTGACGTTGCAGTTGCTTTGCTGATTAGAAAGTTGTAGCGAACACTGTTATCTCCATTGGTTCGTCTGAAGGCCAAAAGATACCCCCGCGCTGACACATTTATTTATCCATGAGCAGCAAGCGCCCTCGCCGCTAAATGCATGGTGTATGTTCCAACATGGCGAGGAACATGGCAATCTCACTGGGAGTCCAAAACAACTTGAAGTGATGAGGGAGGCCAGTGCTGACAAGGTTATGGAAAATATAGTTCTACAAATAGACTGGGGGCCAGCACAATTTGTCTTGTTAGTTTGATGAGGGAGTTAAAAGACTCGCATCGCTTGAATTTTAGTCTGGCGCTCCCTCATGTCTGGCCCGAAAATGGCCTTCGTGCCACTCGGGCAGGTTTTGTATACCAGACTTCCTACTATCTTTGTATCGACTGTAATGGATAATTATGTTCTCAGCAAAAGTAATGAAAGTATGCTGATATCATCATATCCTTCAGTATGAACTATGAAGATTGCGTTTTAACTGTAAAATAACTGCCAACTGCTCCTTGTTGATTTCAAAAGAGTAAATAACGTTGGTGACCCCTCATATAAGTTGTGTTCCTAAGACATTGGAAACATCTTTTGAATGCAAATTCAGTTATTATTTTAGGGTATATATGATTCATCAGCTAAATCAGTGGTCAATGTTAGAAAGAAGCACACGAGGGAGTAATGTAAACTGGAAGAGAAGTGGTATTTGATTATTGAGGTAATATCATTGGCGGTCATAAAACTTGTGCTGCATGTTCAATTTGTTGCTAAAACTTGTAAAATGCGAATTTGTGGTCATCTAACTTGTTGTTTGGTGCAAATACGGTGCTTTCGACAGTATCCGGGTCTACACCCATGCCTTCATGGCATGGCAGCTTGGCAGTGGCCCACATGTCACTGTCTAGGAGTATTTTTTTTTCCAGTTAACTCCCTAGATTATTTTAATTACGCCAAAAGGCCTAAATGGGACCCACTTGTAGTCAAACAGTATAAGCGATGATAAATATCATTTTGGAATGGCTGGATTCGAGTCCACGACCTTCTGATGGCGCGCACACCAGGTGAACCAACAAGCCAATGATAACTAGAACACCTGGGCGTGCCAGCTTAAATGGGCTATGATCAGTGGAGCCATTTTACACCTTCGTTTTTTAAAAAATTCGTAGATAGTACACCCTTCATTCTCTTATACATTTTGCATCTATAAAAGCCACTAACAATAATCGAGACAAAAATTAATGATGTTTTCTCGTACTAGCAACTTGTTTAATACTTGCATGTATGTAGTCATAATGATACTCGGCTACTTCCTTCCCATTTCTTTCTTGCATGCATGTGGCGTAATAATGATTTCGGTTAACGAAAAAAAATTGGATTTCAAACCAGTCATTAAATTTTACGTTGGTATCTGTAATTTGAGCTTGTGACCTTATATAAAGGAATGGAGGGAGTATGTAAATTATGATACCGGTCAGAAAAATAACGTTTAATTATTCGTGTTATATACATTGCTACTACAGACAAAATAACTTACTTTCAAAACTGTTCATGTATTATTTTAAAAATATTTATATATTTAAAACAATATTTATATACTATGATTTTTTTTGCATATTTTCAAATAAAATATATTTGTAGAATTACAATTCAAAAATATTATTTTAATTATACAAACATTTCAATAGTTATATGCACATTTGTATAGTTCAATTTCCATGTAATTACATATTCATAATTTAAAATTAAAATTGTTGATATGAATATTCAATTGTGTCTAATACAATGCACATGTTTATATTTAAATGTTTTATTTACTAATCATTATTTGTATGTATACTATTTTTAACACACAAATATTTGAACATAGTTTTATTACTTACGCTTTACTAATTATTTTTTATATAATACTCAGTCTTATATTAAAAATTGATTTACTAATCATCTTTTGTATGTATATAGACAATAGAGCATGAAGGGTGTCTTTGGTTGTGCCCTGGTGCGTTCAAGACCTAGCGGCTCCCTTATTTTTATGTTAAAATATTTGCTCATATATGAGCAGTACAATACTTGTATAATATTTTTTAGTTATAACTTTACAAATATTTGGATTAATTTAATTTGTACAAACAATTTTTGCAATCCATAAATATATTTTCGTTACTTCGATAATAATTTACATTCAAATTTCCAAAAAAAAAACAAAGGTGCAAAATGGTCTCAGCTGATTATAGTCCATTTGAGCTCTCAGGCCCAGGTGTTCTAAATGAAGAGTTATAGAACGTAATTACCTTTTTAGGCAACAAGTGTCTTTTGGCGTGTTGGTTCACCTAGTGTGCACGCCCTTAGAAAGGTAGGGGTTTTGAATCCCTTCCCCTTCTACAATTTTTCTCTTATACTGTTTGACTGACAAGTGGGTCTCACTTTGACTTTTTTCCATAAATTAAAAAATCAAGGGAGTTATCTGGAAAAAAATTTACTCTTAACATGTGGGCTGCTGCCATGCATGCAGGGTGTATGCCCGGTTATAGTAGAGAGGTTAGATGACCATAAATTCGTATTTTACAAGTTTTAGGACTAAACTGAACATTCGGCGCAAGTTCTATGACTGCCAGTGATATTACCTCTTGATTATTTCCGAATAATGGTCAAATATTATCCCTTGCCCTTGCAGCCAGGTGCTACTCCAGCTATCTTCCGTTGCTATGCATGCAGCCTGCTATAGCTACTTTTTGTTGCCCTCTTTCGCAAGGTCATATTTACATGCTCGCAGATTCAACGTTTCACCATCACATGTCTTGAACCGAAGCTCAAACGATACGACAACACATAAATGAAATCAACTTCTTGCCGCCGCCGGCGACGTTGCCCGTGGAGCTCATCGTCACACGCACGTCACCACTGCGACCGGACAATCGGTAACTGGAGTACCAGATTTTAGGAATGATCGAAAGATTGCAGTTGACCTTGAGCTTACGAGCGGTTCGATCTGTTCAACTGATGATGAACGGCCGGCGACAGAGCATAGGCGAATATCAGTTGCTCGACTTGGACAGCGTTGGTTGTTGTATGCCTCTATTTGTAGGAGTGGGAGATGTGGGTAGTGCTGAGGTGCATGTATGTGTGGTATGTATAATGTATCGTTCGTGGAATGATCGAAGCATGCGTATACAGTTGGGTAAGTACAAGCAAGGAGCAACCTAGACAAATTAGTTAGGCCTTGAAGCTACTTAGAGCAAGTATAATAAGGTGATATAAGCAAACTATAAAGATTTAAATATTATGTTTTTGTTGAGCGGATTATAGATTTATAGCCGGCTATAGCACGGGCTCCAATAATTTTTTTTTTAAAAAAAGGAGGATGACCCCCGGGCCTCTGCATCTCGAAGATGCATGCAACCACTTTATTAATTATTCATAAAGACCTTACAAAGTAATACAACAATACGTCTAAAGCCATCATCTTGACAACATCTGTCGCTACTCCTATCCATTGATGAAAGTGTGCAGAAAGTGTGAGCCGAATACCCAGACTTCCATCAATCCGTCTTCAGAGCAGGTACCGATACATCGACCTTGCCAGGCCTGCCTCCGACGCCCCCATGGCGCCAGGCATCGCCTCCTCCCTACGCGCGTTCATCATCACGCATCCGTCGCTGAGACTTTGCTGCGCCTCGCCGTCGAGACTCCACGACGTCGATGCGTCACAGTGAACGCCGCTCCACTGCAGATGCCGTCCACTGGTCCCTCGAGCCTATGCACACCTCCAAGAATAACGCCCTCGAGAGGGGTACGGCACGTGAGTGCCGCCGTCATCCGACCGACTGATTTAGGGTTTCCCCCGAAGGTAGC
>NC_041381.1:152121136-152207787 GCF_002162155.2 Triticum dicoccoides
GAATAGGCGATTTTTATGAAAGTCTTCAAAACACGATGGCTTTGAAGACAAACAGGTAAACTGCACCTATATAGTAAGCAGCAGAATGAAGATTACACTAGGCAAGCATTAGTCAAGCATACAATACAGGGAAAGCACGAAGACTAACTGCAACTAGGTAGACAGGATCAGTATGGAAGATAGTACGAAGCTAAACAGATATAAGTCTTCACACAATGAAGTCAAATGAATCAGGCAGACAAGCAATGACTTCACGAAGACAAACTGTAAAGTAAGGAGAAAAGGGGATAGAACCAGTTGTTTGGTGAAGACAAGGATTTGGTAGACCAGTTCCAGTTGCTGTGACAACTGCACGTCTGGTTAGGGAGGCTGAGATTGAACTCAGAAGACTGTGTCTTCACCTTATTTGCCTGGAGCTAAGGACACCCAGTCCTCGCCCAATCACTCTGGTAAGTCTTCGAGGTAGACTTCCAAACCTTCACAGACTTCATTCACCGGCAATCCACAATGACTCTTGGATGCTCAGAATGGGACGCCTAACCGTTTGGAGGATTCACAGTCCTCAAGTGTAACAAGTCTTCAGATCACGCGGACAGAAAGACTTCAGTGATGCCTAACACTCTTTGGCTCTGGGTGTTTTGGGCTTAGTCCTCGCAAGGATCTCTCTCTCTCAAATGCTTCGGAGGTGGGTTGGTCTCAAACGACAAAAGCCGTGCACTAACTCTGAGCAGCCACCAATTTATGGTGTAGGGGGTGGGCTATTTATAGCCAGGAGGCAACCTGACATGATATGTCCGAAATGACCCTAGGTCACTAAGGAACTGACACGTGTCCAATGGTCAAATTTCAAACATACGCGACAGCTTGGCTTGGGCTACAAGCAAAGCTGACTCATCCAGCTTTGGATAAGGTTTTCTCTCATTGTCTTTGCTCGAAGGCATAGGATTTGGTTGAGCATCACTTTAGTCACTCTGACTTTGTTCACTTGGACCCCACTTAACAGTATGGTGGTTCCTATGACTCAATAAAGAAGAAAGGAAACTACGAAACAACTATGTCTTTGCACTCCATAGTCTTCAAGTGAATATCTTCACGTGTCATAATCTTCGTCGTGAATGTCTTCACGAACCACCATTGTCTTCAATGCCTTCACGCATTTTTAGGGGCCATCTCTAGTAGGTAAACCAAATCAATGAGGGACTTCTACTTGTGTTATCCTGCAATTCTCACAAACACATTAGTCCCTCAACCACGTTTGTCGTCAATACTCCAAAACCAACTAGGGGTGGCACTAGATGCACTTACAGTCTCCCCCTTTTTGGTGATTGATGACAAACTGGTTGAAGTTTTTAACGGGGATAAAAGTATGTGAAAGTTCAGTTTTCTGAGCATTGTCTTCATACATAAAAAGAGGCTCCCCTGAAGATGTGCATATAAATAGTTTGCTTTTGAATGCAAATGCACATGGCAGGTTTTGCTTTGTGGAGGTCATCTTCAAAGTGTGAAGAAAATTCATCATGCATATAAAAAGGTAATGAAGATAATGATATGCATGATGGAAAATGGACGACCATCAAGTTTAAGTGTTACAAGTCAAAAGCCAAAAGTTTCAGAACGAGAGTTGTAAGAACGTAGCAAAAATTAAGCAACCACCCATATGGACCCGCTTGACGACTATCAACTCATATGGTTCTCCCCCTTTTCTCAGTAATGACCAAAAAGGTTTGAAGACATAGAGTATCTACTCGTTCCCTGGTGGATACGAAGTTGGAGCAGCAGGTTCGACGTTGGAGTTTGGTGGTGCAGACGGGCCTGGTGCAGCATCATGATGTAGTGAAGTTAAAGCCGGAGAAGTGGCGTCGTCTTCTTCATCGACGACTCTCGCAACAACAGTTGTAGCCGAAGATGAGCACTCAGAATCTTCAATGGAGGGTGTGCGACGCCAACTTGCATTTTTAGGAGGCCTGGAGTCAAACTTGAAATTCTCAGTGAAGCCATTTGCGCGAAGATCATCTTCAGCGTAGAGCAAGTTGAGACTCTTCCAGGACCGCCGACAGGCTTCATGGGCTACAAATGAGTTCTTGGTGGCCAAGTTGCGAATGCGATTGACATCCACCAAGATACTTTGCATCTGATGCTTCAGCCAGTCATGATGTCTGTCCTGCTTTTAATGTAAAGCCACCAGAAGCTCACGGGCATTAAGAACACATGGACACTTCTGAGGCCTTTGAGCTATGGTGCTCGCACTGGCTTTAGTATTGGCACGGTGCGATATGTGCAGGTTACCAGCCAGAGGATAAGCAGGAGTTGCAACATTGGGCACATGAACACCTTCAATGGGCTATGTGAAGCTCTGGAATTCAGCATTCTGAAGGTGGAGGGGCTTCTTCGCAGGCTCGGGGTAGATGGCTTCAACAGACATATCAACCTCAGGTAGAAAGACAATATGGTTGCGCGCTGAAGGCTGATAGTCAATATTTGAACGAAGCTTAATGAAGTGCATCACCCATGGAGCATATAATTTCAGACCGAATAGATCAATCCCAGAAGCAGCAAGTTGTCTGATGAAGAAATCTTGAGTGTTGAATCTGATGCCATTGATGATATAGAATACCAAAGTCTTCATGGCACCTTCAAGTTTGGCTTCAGAGGAATTTCCTTTGATAGGCCAGAGAGTACGCCTCAGAATATGGTATACTGTGTGTGGCAAATACTCAAGGTCCTTGACAAAGAACTCCTTTGGATATTCAGCATCATGTGGTAATGGCTTCATCATACTAAGCATTTGGCTCATGTTTGGCTCTGGCTTTTGAAAGATGCTCTGCAGCTCATTCTGATGAAGCTAACAACCGGGTTCATATAACTCACTGGAGTGGGCAGGGAAGTAAGCTCGATGATATCCTGAGCTTTGGCTTCGTGATGTACATCACCTGTCATCCACTCAAGGATCCAAGTCTTCGGATCCCTGTTGTAGCCTCGAATGTGTAGGGTGGCATAGAACTGCAAGAGAAGCTCTTTGATACGTCTCCGTCGTATCTACTTTTCCAAACACTTTTGCCCTTGTTTTGGACTCTAACTTGCATGATTTGAATGGAACTAACTCAGACTGATGCTGTTTTTAGCAGAACTGCCATGGTGTTATTTTTGTGTAGAAATAAAAGTTCTTGGAATGACCTGAAAATCCATGGAGCAACCTTTTGGATTTAATAAAAAATATTGGCGAAAGAATCAATGTCAGGGGGCCCACATCCTGTCCACAAGGGTGGGGGGGCGCCCCCCTAGGGCGCGCCCCCCTACCTCGTGGGCCCCCTGAAGCTCCATCGACCTCAACTCCAACTCCACATATTCACGTTCGGGGAGAAAAAATCAAAGAAAAAAGATTCATCGCATTTTACAATACAGAGCCACCGCCAAGCCCTAAACTCTCTCGGGAGGGCTGATCTGGAGTCTGTTCGGGGCTCTGGAGAGGGGAATCCGTCGCCGTTGTCATCATCAACCATCCTCCATCACCAATTTCATGATGCTCACCGCCGTGCATGAGTAATTCCATCATAGGCTTGCTGGACGGTGATGGGTTGGATGAGATTTACCATGTAATTAAGTTAGTTTTGTTAGGGTTTGGTCCCTAGTATCCACTATGTTCTGAGATTGATGTTGCTATGACTTTGCTATGCTTAATGCTTGTCACTAGAGCCCGAGTGCCATGATTTCAGATCTGAACCTATTAATTTTTCATGAATATATGTGAGTTCTTGATCCTATCTTGCAAGTCTATAGTCACCTATTATGTGTTATGATCTGTTAACCCCGAAGTGACAATAATCGGGATACTTACCGGTGATGACCGTAGTTTGAGGAGTTCATGTATTCACTAAGTGTTAATGCTTTGGTCCGGTACTCTATTAAAAGGAGGCCTTAATATCCCTTAGTTTCCAATAGGACCCCGCTCCCACGGAAGGGTAGGACAAAAGATGTCATGCAAGTTCTTTTCCATAAGCACGTATGACTATATTCGGAATACATGCCTACATTATATTGATGAACTGGAGCTAGTTCTGTGTCACCCTATGTTATAACTATTACATGAGGAATTGCATCCGACATAATTATCCATCACTGATCCAATGCCTACGAGCTTTTCACATATTGCTCTTTGCTTAGTTACTTTACCGTTGCCACTGTTACAATTACTACAAAACTGCTACTGTTACTTTTGCTACTGTTACCGTTACTTCCATACTACTTTGCTAATAAATACTTTGCTGCAGATACTAAGTCAGGTGTGGTTGAATTGACAAATCAACTGCTAATACTTGAGAATATTCTTTGGCTCCCCTTGTGTTGAATCAATAAATTTGGGTTGAATACTCTACCCTCAAAATCTGTTGTGATCCCCTATACTTGTGGGTTATCAAGACTATTTTCTGGCGCCATTGTCGGGAGCATAGCTCTATTCTTTGAGTCACTTGGGATTTATATCTGTTGGTCACTATGAGAAACTTGAAAGACGAAAGAACTAAGATTTATCCCTCAATTACGAGGGGAGGTAAGGAACTGCCATCTAGCTCTGCACTTGATTCTCCTTCTGTTATGAGTAAACTTGCGACACCTAAACCTGCTTCTGCTATTAATTCTAATGTGTTGCATGTCATTGATGATGCTACTTCTGCTATGCATGATACTTATGATGAAACTACTTCTATGCTTGATACTACTGTGCCATTAGGTGAATTTCTTGATGAACAACTTTCTAGGGCTAGAGAGAATGAAACTATTGAAACTAATAATATTGATGAAAGTGATGATGAAGATTCTCCCCCTAGATATGAATTGCCTGTTGTGCCTGAGGGTTATGTTATGGATGAATAAATTGCTAGAGATTTTCTTGCTTACAATGATAGATCTGATTTAAGAAATTATTAGCTAAGCTAAAACAAAAGTCTCTGAATGCTAGAATGAAATATGACCCTGCTTTTGCTACTTCACCTATCTGTGTTACTGATAAGGATTATGATTTCTCTATCGATCCTGAGATAATTACTTTGGTTGAATATGATCCTTTTTATGACAATGAATCTGAAACTGTTGTGGCACATCTTACTAAATTGAATGATATAGCCACCTTGTTCACTAATGATGAGAAATCTCGTTACTACTATATCCTTAAGATTTCCCCGTTCTCACTAAAGGGTGATGCTAAAACTTGGTTTAATTCTCTTGATCCTGGTTGTGTGCGTAGTCCCTAGGATATGATTTATTACTTCTCTGCTAAATATTTCCCAGCTCATAAGAAACAAGCTGCTTTAAGGGAAATATATAATTTTGTGCAAATTGAAGAAGAGAGTCTCCCACAAGCTTGGGGGAGGCTTCTCCGATTACTTAATGCTTTGCCTGATCATCCTCTTAAGAAAAATGAAATACTTGATATCTTTTATAATGGACTAACCGGTGCTTCCAGAGACCACCTGGATAGTTGTGCTGGTTGTGTTTTCAGGGAAAGAACTGTTGATCAAGCTGAATTGCTATTGAATAATATGTTGACTAATGAAAACAATTGGACACTTCCTGAACCAACTCCTAAGCCAACTCTGAAGAAAAGAGGTGTTCTATTTCTCAGTCCTAAAGATATGCAAGAGGCAAATAAATTTATGAAAGAGAAAGGTATTAAAGCTGAAGATGTTAATAATTTACCTCCTGTTGAAGAAATACATGGCCTTAATATACCACCTATCGAAGAATTACATGGTCTTGATAACCCGACATAGGTATTAAAGGTAAATTATCTCCATAGATATGATAAAGTTGAAATCCCGTCTACTAAGTTTGCTAGCCAATGCTTGGATGAATTTGATGACTTTATGGCTAAACAAGAAAACTTCAATGCTTATGTTGGTAGACAATTGAAAAGTAATACTTATATGATTGGACACTTGAGTGATTATATGTGTAGAGTTAAAGGTGAACTTAAACTTATTAGTAAACATGCTTCCATGGTTACCACTCAAGTAGAAAAAGTGCTTAAAGCTCAAAATGATTTGCTCAATGAATTGAATAATAATAAACATGACTTTGCTGTTAGAGTAGCAACTAGAACGGGTAAAATGACTCAGGAACCTTTGTATCCTGAGGGCCACCCAGAGAATTGAGCAAGTTTCTCAGAGAAATAAGGTAGACGCACCTGGTACTTCTAAAAAGAAGAAGAAAAATGATAGGACTTTGCATGCTTCTAGTGAACCTGTTGTTGACACACCTGAGAATCCCAATGATATTTCTATTTCTAATGCTGAGAGACAATCTGGTGATGAACATGAACCTAGTGATAATGTTAATCATAATGTTCATGCTGATGCTCAACCTAGCAATAACAATGATGTAGAGGTTGAACCTGCTGTTGATCTTGATAACCCACAATCGAAGAATCAATGTTATGATAAGAGAGACTTCGTTGCTAGGAAGCACAGTAAAGAAAGAGAACCATGGGTTCAGAAAACCATGCCTTTTCCTCCTAAACCATCCAAGAAAAAGGATGATGAGGATTTTGAGCACTTTGCCGAAATGATTAGACCTATCTTTTTGCGTATGCGTTTGACTGATATGCTTAAAGTGAATCCTTATGCTAAGTACATGAAAGATATTATTACAAATAAAATAAAGATACCGGAAGCTGAAATTTCCACCATGCTTTCTAATTATACTTTTAAGGGTGGAATACCAAAGAAACTTGGTGATCCAGGAATACCAACTATACCATGCTCGATTAAAAGAAACTATGTTAAAACTGCTTTATGTGATCTTGGAGCCGGTGTTAGTGTTATGCCTCTCTCTTTATATCGTAGACTTGAATTGAATAAGTTGACACCTACTGAAATATCTTTGCAAATGGCCGGTAAATCAACCGCTATACCTCTCGGTATTTGTGAGGATGTGCCTGTTGTGGTTGCAAACGTTACTATCTTAACGAACTTTGTCATTCTTGATATTCCTGAGGAAGATAGTATGTCGATTATCCTTGGTAGACCCTTTTTGAATACTGCAGGGGCTGTTATTGATTGCAACAAAGGCAATGTCACTTTTCATGTTAATGGTAATGAGCATACAGTACACTTTCCGAGGAAACAACCTCAAGTTCACAGTATCAATTCTATTAAAAAATTCCATCGATTATTATTGGAGGTTTTGAATTTCCTCTTCCTACTGTCAAGAAGAAATATGATATTCTTATTATTTGGGATGTACATTTTCCCGTTGAGGTAACCTAGTGTCATTTTGAAATTTCTCCGGTTTCATGCGATTCAGAATGAGTTTGTTAACAAGACTTGATCAACCTTGTTAGTGGATTCCTTTTGACGAGCATGAGATGGATGAAGTTAGAAAGCACAACTCTCTGTACCCTTCTTTTACTTTATGTTATTTAGATTAAATAAAGTGAAAATAGTATTTTCTGTCTGTTTTCTGAATTATCCATGCAATAAAAAATACCACGAAAATAAAAGTTCTCCAAATGCCCTGAAAATTAAATATGATTTTTATGGAACATTTGAGAATATCTGGCAGTGAGAACATAGCAGGGGGAGCAAGCACCTGGCCATGAGGGTCCAGGGCGCCCCCTGCCTCGTGGGCCCCTGGTGCCCCCTCCACTTATTCCTGCACCCATGCTCTTTTTCTTCCTCCCAAAAAATCACAAACCGGCTCAAGCACGAGTTGTACCTCATCTTGTAGCCATTTTCGATCTCCTTGCTCAAAGCTCCATTCACAAAACTGCTTTGGGGGATTGTTCTTTGGTATGTGACTCCTCCAATGGTCCAATTAGTTTTTTTTCTAGTGCTTTATTCATTGCAAATTTTTGCTGCTAAGGTGACCCTGTTCTTGGGCTTGCATGTTAAATTTATTTGGTTCCAAGTAGTTCTAATGCATGATATAGTCTCTAGGCACTTGTGGGAGTAGTTGCTATCAATTTTGTTGAGTTTGATTCACTTTTATTTTGAGTTACTAAATATTTCAGAAATTTTCAGATAATGATGAAGAGATTTTTGAGGGGCTCTTCTAGCCAAAGCTCGAAGGATAAACAAAGTAAGGAGAATAAAAGCCCAAGTATAATCTCCCTCGCGTCGCAGAAGTTCGGTCGTGTGAATGGCCTTGTGATGAGTTCTTGAGAGTAGTTGGGATTCATGATGATTTTTATTCTTTGGCTGATAATGCGGGCCTCATCGACTTCCTCCATGACCAGCTCGAACAATATCTCTTACTTACTAATACTTTCGTGCAAAAATTTTACTTTCATGCTAAGAAATCACCACCTTTAGTGGAGTTTCATTTATATGATGAGGTTAAGGAGATGTCACTATGTGAATTTTGTGCGGTTTGCAAGATACCCTTTGGGGGCAGCATAGAGGAACCACATCGTAGAGATGTGGATGGATTTATTGATATGATTACCGTAGGGGAAACAAGGAAGTTTTCCGATGCAAGAATTACTAGCATACACTTTCCTGTTCTCCGTTGCTTTGCAATATTTGCTAGTAGATGCTTAATTGGCCGCGGGAACTGTGGAAACCTTAGTGTTCACGATATTGTTATTTTTTGCCATGCTTTGACAACACTGTTAGTTTAGGTACTATTGTTGCTAAATGATTAAGTCTGAACCATACAAAGGGCCCCATCTTTGGAGGTATCTATGCTTCACGCCTTGCTAAACACTTCAGGATACACTAAAAAAAATACACTTCCGTGATGATACGTGTTTGTCATAGTAGGTCGCGTTTTTTGTCATGCATGTACATCCATGACGATTTTATGACAGAATCAAGATAGTCATACCTGTGCTATTGTAGAAGTGTTCCATGACATTACCAAAATTATCATCACGGAAGTGTCCACTTCCATGACGATAAATCGCGCGTCACATAAGTGCTTTCGTCAAGGGTGACCGACACATGGCATCCACCATAACGGAACGCCGTTAAGGTATCGGGTCGGGTTTTGGATCCAATAACCCGTTAATAGCCCCGACCAATGGGGATTTTCCACGTGTAAAATCATCATTGGCTGGAGGAAACACGTGTCAGCTCATCATTGGGACAGATGTCATCCACTCATTGGACAGAAGGCGCCTATGATACATTGACACGTGGCATGGCCCATCAATTTTAAATGGGCCGGCCCAACTAAAGGCCCACAAGATTTTGCGGACCATAATGGGCTGGCCCAGCTAAAGGCCCACGAGATTTTGCGGACCATAATGGGCTGGCCTAGCTAAAGGCCCACAAGATTTCGCGGGCCATAATGGGCTGGCCCAGGTAAAGGCCCACAAGATTTTTGTGTGCCATAATGGGCCAGCCTAGGTAAAGGCCCACAAAATTCATGCGGATCATAATGGGCCGGCCCAGCTAAAGGCCCACAAGATTTTGCCGATGCTAATGAGCCGACCCAGCTGTAGGCCCACAAGATTTTTAGGACCCTAGTAGGCCGGCCCATTAATTGGCTGCCATGTTTTGGGCCAACTGCCGGCCCATATTTGATCCGGTCCATTAATGGCCTGCCATGTTCCGGGCCTAATAATGGCCCATATGAGATCCGACCCGTTAAAAGCCTCCCACGTTCTGGGCCAAATCATGGCCCAGATCAGGTCCGGCCCTTTAAGAGGCTTCGGCCTCAATTATGGCCCATATCAGATTCTGCCCGTTAACTGGACGCTATGCTTTTGGGCCCACTTGCAAAAGGCCCATTTAGTAATTCGGCCTGCTATTAGTTTCGGCCTGTTAAGGGCCCATTTAACATTTCGGCCCTATATTAATTTCGGCCTGTTAAAAGCCCGTCATATAGTTGGGCCTAACTACGGCCCGGTTTGCATCTGGCTGCTCGCAGCTGATATCTGATTGGGACAAACAAGGACTGAGACAATTTTGGCCTGTTAAAAGCCCGTGATTTGATTCGCACAATCATGGGCCGGGGTCCATTTCGGGCTGCTGCCGGCCCATGAGCTGTTCGGCACGTTTCAGGCCCAACCTACTTCTCAGCCTTCGAAAAGCCCATTGAGTTTTCTTGCGAAAAGAGGGCCGAGGGTTACTCGGCCTATTAAAGGCCTGAATCTACTAGTGGGCCAGTTTGACGGGGCCCATGATGCGATCATACATCGTGATTGCATGACGGCCCGATTATGTACCGTAATTTTATGGTTTGGCCGCTTTACTGCGAAGACAGGATATATATACAGTAAAATAACTGCAGCATCGTGAATAAGAAAAAACCTAGACTATACAATAAAGAAATTACGGCATATTACATCCACTGGGCATCAAAGTTCGCCACTATGATAATAAAGCACAAGCAGACAACATATTACATACACTGGGCATCAAAGATCGCCACCAGTACAAATAAACACGCCGACAAAATAATATACAAAATCGACAGCACTTCAATAGAGTTCAAGAAAGGTTAGCCCTGCTGGCGAGCTGCAGCGCAAGCACCTGAGCAAGATGATGAGACTGCGCTTGTTCAACACTTATATCTTCCTCACTCTGAAAGATAAACAAGCAGACATATGATAGGTTTTGCACATAAAAGTATCAGTGCTGACAATTCATCACATTTCTTACTGACGAATAAAGTGACATAGTTTAAAAATGCATTAACACAATATGGTATTGTTCAGGTCAAGACATGGCAGGAAATGACATTGTGAAGGAGTTGGCAGCTTCACGACACCACTGGATTACAGATCAAGAACTCACAAGTATCAATGGTTAGTGTGCTGTCAATTTATCCCATTTCAGATTGGCAAATAAAGAGATGGTTTAAATAATAGTAGAATGATATGACATTTTTCATAGTTAAGACATTGCAGAATATGACATTGTGCTGTAGTGGGTAGGTTCACCACACCACTGGATTACGGATGAAGAACAGAAGCATACATGCAGTGCAAAAGAAGGTCACTTGCTCTATATAGTTTAATATACATGGTATGAAGAAGGAACTTGGTTGTACAACTGAAAACTTAAATTGAGAAGGACAAACTTTTGTTTATGAACTACATAATAAACTTTAAACATGCAATTTGATGCAAACACAAAAAATAAATAGCTGTTGCAGTCATGCCTAACCAAATATACACAACAAAGTTTGAAGGCTTGAGAAGGACAAACTTACATTACTGGTGAAGACATGCTCTATAAAGCCCTTGTCCATGCTGATGGGGGGGGGGGCAATTCAAGAAGTTTACCACAGAATCTTCTTCATAAGCATTGCCTTTATTCTACATTTTGTTAAGAGTATATGTAGATGTGATAATATACAAAAAAATGGAGAATATTTAAGATAAGATGAAGAGTGATGCTACATAACCAAGTAGCTATAAATGTATGTGCAGCGATACAGGCAAAAGGCACAGCCAAGAGCAATGCACAGCTAAACTTCTTCAGTACCAACCTTATGGTAAGAGTAAATATAGATCTGATGTGTAGAAAATGGAGGGCAAAGGAAATAAGCTGCAGAGTGATGGTACATGAACAACTATCTGTCAATATAAGTACACTGATAAAGGACAACATGTACTTACAAGAACAATGCAGAGCTAAAAAAATTCATTGGCATTGGATATATTCTACACTAATGTAACCATTCATACAGATCAGATAATTTGGAGCGAACAATTGATAAGCAAGCTATCATGCATACTGCTGTCACATAATGAACCAGGTATGTATGCAAGTACAGTGATACAGGACAACATGCACTAACAAGAGCAAAGCAGCGGGCAACATATTGTGATATCCTGTCGTTCTTTTCAAACCGGAATTCTTCTTCGAGCAGATTTCCTGCAAAAAAGATCCGTAAGGCACATGCGGAAAAGTATAAGTTCAAATTGTCATGTAATTTCATAGACAGTACCTCATCCTGGGAACGAGACCAGTGCATAACAAGGTTTTTCCATTCAATGTCTTCTAAATTTAGCACATGAGACTTCACCGGAAATTCGTTTATAGACTTGCCATCAAAGTGTGATTTCCTCAGGTAACACCGATACTGCTGCAATGCTTCCTTGAAAAGCACAAGCAAGCTTTGCTCGTCATGACTATCCAGATTGACCCTCGCCTAGTTACAACAATGTAATGTAAATCATTGATGTGTTCGATCAGCAGAAAACAGGAAAATAATAACCATGAATAATAGCACTTACACGTAAGTTGGACAGGAAGATGTGAAAATGGTGTTTGTCTTCACTATAATCTTCCCATGATGGGAATATATGCACGTAGTCCCCAACAACATTGAAAGCATTGTATTTTAAACTGGGAATAAATGGAATGGGGTTCCAATCTGCAGCAATTGGCCATCTCTGCAGTTGGGATAGGTCTTCGGCCGGTGGACTTGCTGTACTTTTTGCTGGAGTGGGATTTTTCTGTGGTACGGCTGGTGCTATGGCAAATGAAATCGGTATACCTTTTGCTGGAGTGCAGGTCCTATGTGGTGGGGCTAGTGGTGTGGCCAGTGAAGTATGGGTACAGTCTGCTGGAGTCGGTCCTACGTTTTGTGTCACTGGTTGTACAACCAATATAAGTGGGGCGCTGTCTAATTTCTCCGGCACCACCACGTTTTTCAAGGACTTTGCTGGTGATCCTTCGGGTTCGGTAATCACCCTCTTCCTTTTTGATGTCTGACGCACAAGAACAGCATTTGAGTGGAAAAACATGGTATGATGACAGATGGAATATGTATTGATAATGGATGGGCATGGCATCTCGAGTTATATGATGAGTAAACTAAGCAGATGGCGGTGCAACAAAGTAGAAGAAATGCAAGACAACATATGCAAGATACGCGCAATCAATAAAACCTTGCCAAATTAGAACATGCACCTTGATGGGTGAACAGGATAGGCCATCTGCCTTTGACTCCTCGAGGTTAGAATAGTCATTAGGATGATATTCTGAACAAGAATCAACAGGTGGGGAGCGTATGAGTTTCATTGCTTCCAGAGTGTCACTCAATGCCTTGGTGCCAATTTTGTAAGTCATTGCAGTGTTCCACAATATTCTTCTGATACGCGGATTCTGATATTCACTGTAATTGCGTATAATATCTGAGAACCATGAAAACATAAATAGTTGTGAGATTATCTTTGTAATGCAGATGATATTCTAATATAGGGGCACCCCTGTAAACACTTGTGTGCTATCACTAAATTCTGATGAGAGAGCTCATGTGTGCTGTAATATGGTGCGTGCATTTATATAATTTGGCACAAGTACACAAAAAATAGGCTCCAGAAGTAAGGATAGCTGGCAGATGATAGGTTCATAATATATTGTATAGAGAGTTTATTGCCAAACCATGATAACAAGAGCACACAGCAACTAGGCAGATCATAGTGTACATAACAGGGGTACACCATAACAACGATATATAAATCGGGAAAGTGGAACTAGCTTGAAAATACAATGTTGTATTGCCACTAGTAATTGAAAGCCTATCGATCACGTATAGGCCAGCTCTATCAGCTGTTGACTGCAGATGTCCCTGTGCCCCTTCCTGACAAGGAACATACTGTACGTACTAAATACAGAATAAACAAAGAGGAACATTTTAAAGAACATAAGAGGAAGCATATTCTTGAGGTTCCGCTTCATTGCATACAATGTTGGTTGCCCACTCATGATGAATCACAGCGCCCAAAGAAATGCAATTCCATGCTGTCTCTCTATATGTGGCAATTTTGAACAAGAGTCATTAAGATCATATTCTGAACAAGAGTCAACAGGTGGGGAGCGTATGAGTTTCATTGCATCCAGAATGGCACTCAGTGCCTGGGTGCCAATTTTGTAAGTCATTGCAGTGTTTAGCTTCAAGAGTGGACTGCTGCTAGTGCGACACAAAGCAGCTACACAGATCATATTGTAGATATAACAGGAAAACCTTAAGCATCAGAGTAAAATCAGCAAAGTGGAACTTGCTGGAATATATGTGCTAGTTTGCCGGTACGGCTAGAAAGGCTTCGGATACCAGCTCTCTTGAAGTGAAGGTGCAGTACTATTAATATCAGTGTAACTCTCAAAGGCGACACAGCTCCCCACATTTCCTTTCTATTCTTATAGGATTCAAGTGGGCAGGCCACTACAAATCCTATTCCTATGTTTACAAGATCCTACGAATCAAAGAGGCTCAAAGTGTCCATCACAACCGACCGTATAGACCTCTACACTGCAAATGCCCCTGCTCATCTTCAGTACAAGGAACATATTGTACTACTATCATACTCCCTCTGTTCCAAAATATAAGTCTTGGTAGAGATTTCCACTATGGATCACATACAGATGTATCCAGATACATTTTAGAGTGTAGATTCACTCATTTTGCTCCATATGTAGTCCATGGTGGAATCTATACAAAGACTTGTATTTAGGAACGGAGAGAGTACATATTAAAGAAGAACGGAAGAGGAACATGGTAAAGAAGAGCAAGCATATTTTGGATAATAAAATGTTGGTTGCGTAGTGCCCACACATGATGAACTAGAGCGCATTAAGAATGCAACTCCCAGCTGTCTCTCGACCATTTCAGGCGGTTGGATGAAGATCCTACGTCTCCTAACCCATCTTCTTCCTCGTCTCTGATTCTTCCCATACAGAACACCGCACGGGCCGCCGGCCGGACCACCGGCCCCCACCGCCTGTGTTCCTCTGCCACCCCCACCCCCACCCCCGCCCCAACCCCCACCCACGTCGAGTTTTCTTCGTTCGGTGAGGCCCCACAACCACCCGAGCCCCTTCATTCGCACCGGAGAACTCTGGCGAGCTCTGAAAAATTTAGTCTACTGTGATCTAACTAGTGTGGAATATAAAAGGGGAAAACCATAAGCATTGGGAGTATAGTGTTGAGCGTGCCATGGCGGATCTAAAGGTGCAAACTAGACAAAGGCAACTTCGCAACCAAGACAAGAAATCAGAGTAAAGCAGTGGCGATCTATTTTCTTGCTGCGATAAATAAGTTGAGCAGATACAAAAGAGTACCGCCTCTGGTGTGGTGCCGTGTACGCATCTGCTGAGAATTTTACGGTGCTGCGGTAGTGATGGTTGTCGACGGCGTGGAACCATATCTAGGAGGGTAGACGGTGGCGGCGGGGCACGGTGGACGAGACGGTCGTAGGAGCGACGCTGGCAAGGTGGACGACGGCGGGGATGAAGCGAGAGGACGGGATGCAAGGATCCCGGTCTGAAGCCGTGGATGAGAGAGGTCGATCTCTTGTAATGGATGGCGGCGTCGGCATATCAGCTCCAGCATGGTGGAGGAGGACGGCGGTGGATGGGGTGGCGGGCGGTGGCGTATGGAGGACGGTGGGGTGGAGAGGGTGTTTTGGCGCCCACGGAGTACGAATGGGGAAAAGGGAGGTAGACAGGAAGGGGGGAACCATGTATTCAGAGCGCGCTTGACTCAAATGCGAGGAAATTTACAAACTTAGCCCCCGTTTCAAATTTCTACTACATCACAGCAACATTAGTCAGTTGGGGATAGGACGGTAATCTTGCATACACCGAATATTTGCCGATGAGAGTTTGTATTTGGCGCCCACCATGTATGAATATGAATCAGGGAGGGAGTCGATTTTGGCCGAGGACACACTGTGTTTTGGCGCCCACCGTGTATGAATCCGGGTGAGAGGCGGCTACGTCACATTTGGGTGAAATTACAAACCTACCCCTATCGAAACCTATAGAAATCCAGGAGATAGGCTTTGCGTGGCAGGGATAGGCAGTAATAATTTCCATCTCGCAGATTTTGGTTTCGGACGGTTACTGCGACTTTCCCCGCTTCGTTCAAATTTTGCAGAGTGCACGTTTACGCTCGTGCCAACTCAATTCGAATCCCGTTTGTATTCTATTTTTTTCGGGCGGGATCCATTTTCAATTGGAATTACATTCTATATACATCATTTTTTATATATACTTTCAAAAGCACAACAAAGAATTCTGCTCCTTTATATGTATAATATGATTTACAAATACAACGATCTCGAAATCTTAAGGTTGAATTCGAAAAAATTAACCAAATTATGTTCTACTAAAATGTATGGATCAGTAATATCTACATATTAAATAACATAGATGTGTGTGAATTCATATGAGTATGCATGTTTGATAGACCAATTTTGGTTTGAGTATGGATTATATGTGTTATCATCTCGAATTCAAATATTTGAATCCCTTTTTGTTTACTCCTTTCACGCCCTTCTCTCTCGCATGCATGCTCCTTCAGGTAGCTATCACTCTCTTTTCTCTAGCTCACCCACACGCTCACTTCATGTTTCTCCTATCCTCGCAAACATGGTCTCTTGATGTCTCCCTTGAGAAGTGTCACACTCTCCCTATCATTATACATTACACGGTTTTCATTATCTCTCACGTCTCTACTGTTCTTTGGTATCACTCGGTACCTAAGCTTTCTTTTTCACCGCCACACACACAGTCTCCACTCGTCTTTCACTTTGTCTTTCTCTCTATGGGATTCTCTCACACACCCTATTTGTCTTTACATATGACTCATACCACTAAAATTACTCTCTCTCTCCTGTAGACACAACATTTGTTGCGGTCTCCTTTTCGTCTCCATCCCAGATTGACATTATTTATTTGTTTACCAATCAGACAACCCCGACTACTGTCTCCTCTCTCTCTCTCTCTCTCTCTCTCTCTCTCACACACACACACACACAACTCCTGCTTCCACTCCCCTTCCCGACTACCGTCTCTCTCTCACACACAAAACTCTCGCTTTCGCACCCCAACTCGTATTTCTCTCACAAACATTTATTGACTAGCTAGCCTCTAGATAGGTTTATACACCCGCACACTCGTGCTTCCACCATCACATACATGGCTCTCTCCCGCTCCTTGTATCTATGTAGCTTTTTCTTCCCTTCTTGAGACACACCCTCTCGATCGTGCACACACACACTATCGCCTCATTTTAAGCTGATACCTATCACACACACACTCCTTGTGTCTTTGTCACACATGCACTCCGTCCTCCTCCACTCTCCCTCTCTCTCACACACACATGGGCTTTTTGCAACAACTAGCAAGATGCCCATGCGTTGCATGGAACATCAAGATGCATTTGTATGAGTAGTTTATCTTGTGGGGGAAAAGGATGAATGAGGGAAGGCATTATTGGCAAATGTGGAGAGGGGTGTGGGTATCTTTTTGCAAAATTGCCATAGTTTCCTTCCTATCCGTCAGATATAGATCGAACAACCTATATTGCAGGATGGCAGGCACACGATCATCACCGCAATGCTTTTTTATAAGAGTAGGGATAAAAAATATAGTTGGTGATGATGGTGGGCCTGCCATCCTGCAATGTAGGTCATCTGATTTATATCTGACGGATAGGAAGGAAAATATGGCAATTTACCCGCACTCTTCACCACATTTGCAGATAAGGCCTTCCCTCGTTCATCCTTTTCTCTCACAAGATCTTGATGTTCCGTGCAACACACGGGCATCTTGCTAGTAAGAGTAGAAATTAGACATATACCACTTCTCGAATCTTGAAACCAACAACATTCCTCCCTTATCTCATCAAAACCGCCAAAGGAATATATTTTGAGTGAAACATAACATATCTTTAGTGATATACGTATTTCAAAACTAGACATTTTTTTTCAAATCGGTGAATATGCATTAATCTACTTTGATCGTGTGGCAACGCATTGGCACATTGCTAGTAGTTATTATAATTTTTTGGACACCAGACAAACGGTGGAGTACATATACAAAGAGAAGAGGCGCACGCAGGCAGTCGGCCTCTCACTATCTCGCACACATGAGTGTTACGTAAAGGTGACGTTAACAAATAAACCCTAAAACCCTAGGTGCACGATTGCTGCATTCGCTGGTACCGGGTACATGGTGGAGCACCTTTGTAGGAATAGTCAGCTCATGTGATAATTTGATACGTAGGAGTTGATGGTCGGGACCACAGGTGAACGACTTGGAGCGCGGTGGCTCGCCAGTTGCCATCGAGTAGTCACGTTTAAAATATCATTTTTTCAGCGGGGTTAAGAGTTCCGATTTTCAATGGCACGTTATAAGTAGTAAGGAGTTTTTAGAACGATTGGTATGGAGCAAAAATGGAATTCATAGTACTACGTACCTCCTTGTTGTATGGTTGTATGGGTTTATGTTGTGAGATGTTGAACCTGGTAGTTCTAGGGAAAATACTATGGTTTAGATTTAGATGCTGGTTTTCAGTTATGGAAATCGGAAGGGGAAACCCTTCTTTGATTAAAAAAAACTACTACCTCCATTCTTGTTTACTAGTCCCCATCATACTTTGGGTCAAAGTTTACCCACGAATTTTACTTGTAAAATGTGAGTGGAAAACGAGATTTTGTTATACCCAAACAAAAAAAGGACTGGAGGGAGTGATTGCTCTGACACGGACGCGACCTCTCATAGCGCAGGCATTGAACCGGCGCGCCGGCCAAGAGGGCCGCACTTGCTGCAGGCCCGATTGAGCACGCCTCCTCGCCGCGTGCAACCAGGTTAAGACTGCCCCGCCCGCCTTCATTGAATCCGTGCATGTGCCGGCAACACGTCCTTCCGCGAGCCGGCAGGCATTTTAGAACACAAAAAGGACTAAAATATAATTAATTTACGCATGGTCTTGACTTGTTGTGCTCGCACTGGTAGCAGGAACTAGTAGAGGTTTTTCTTTATTTATAACTCTCCTCACATTTTTTTGGCTTTGAAGTGAATCATGGTTATGGACATTACGTATGAATGTGCAGATATCTGTGAACATGAGTTTGATGTGGAAGTTGAACTTGGAATGTCGGGCTTGCGCGTGAACTATACCATGTCCAATGCTTCGTGTGTTATTGTTTGGAAAGTAATTGCTGTTATTACATGACCCAAAAAAAACATTTTGTGCCACATCAGTAGATGCACAGACATCACAACAGGCATGCTAACTGGATAAACATTTGAACCTAGCTATTATGAAGGAAATTTTGTATTGACAATAGTTTTAGATAGCAGGAGACGCCTAGCCTGCTCTGCCTCTGCTAGCTTATTTCTGGCTTCTTCCATCTCTTCTTTGGCTTGGGTGAAGAGAGTATCTGATTGCTCTTTTTGCTTCTTCAGGAACTCAATTACATTCTCAAGGGCTGCTGCACGCTTTCTTTCAGCCTTTACTAATGCCACGAGGACACGAACAGCTGACGACTCCACCTGGCTTGTGTGTAATCCAGCATCATCTGGGAATTTGCACCTTGTGTCTAATCCAACATCATTAGGGAACTGGCACCTTGTGTGTAATCCAACCTCATTTTGGAAACATGATCTCGAGGTTGACCATACTTCCCTCCTCGCGGGAACTGCATCCTGACATGAAGTTACTTCTTTTTTAGATCAATACTCAGAGCAACCTAGATCCATTTAGTAGAAGCCAGATAAACAGAACTCGGAGAAGTGAATTCAAAAGGAAAAGAAATATAAAAATAGACTACAAGGTGGGAACACCCACTTCCTACATCAAGCTAAAAACGAAACCATTAGGACGATTAAGACTCTTCTTATTACACATCGAAGAACACCACGCTTAAGAGAAATAGAAACTACAACATATACACATCGAAGAACACGAGGCTAAACGAAAGTAATTGAAAGGGTGTTACTTACCAAAGCTCGTTTTACAGGTTCGGTGTAGCTCCTCTTTAACTTGCCACGCTCCTTGAAGATGTCCCGAATATCCTGTGTTTGGTCTTCATTGCTCCTCTGCATGTTCGCACTCGTGGTTTTAAAATCTCAACATGGCAAGAAAAATATACTACTAGTAATACTCGCGCATCTTGTGGGCAACATTAAAGCACTCGTCTTCCATGTTAGAGCATCTTCAACAGAATCACAACACGCGATGCTTTAAAAAAGCGTTTACAGTGCTGAGATTGAGAAGTAGATACTAGAGAGTAGAAGATAGTTCTCAACATAGATAGATAAAAGAAATATAATTCAACTACTCCTCGTCGTCCGACTCCTCCTCGGTGATGTCCTCCTCCGATGTCTGACTGTAGGCATGAAGATACTGATCATCGTTGGATTCCCAGGGCGATGCTGCTCCTAGCCTCATGTTGAACTGAGCGTCCGCTTTTCGCCTACGCTTGTCCTCGCGATAGGCGGCTCGCTCCACCCTCCTCTTATCCCTCTCCGCCCTCCTTTGCGCGTAGAACTTGCGCTCGTTGATGATGTCCTGTGGGAAGTGTTGGCGCCACAACACCATGGCTTCCTCGTCCATCTCGGTGATGCCGAGATGGTGCTCCCGCCTCCGGTTGTCGCGACAATCCTCGTCGGTGCTAAGCCGCGACAGAGGTGCGAGCTCCTACACCCGCTCCCGCGTCGGCACATTGGGGAAGTTCAATGTTCTAAAGGCCACTGGAGGCGCCACGCTGCCGCGTCATATGTGCGGGCGGCCTTGTTGGCGGTGTCAAAATTGCTGAGGCTGAGGCGCATCCCGCCGAACCGGTTCTCGGCGGAGAAGCCGACGAAGGGGCGCACGCGGACGACGTGGTATCCCCAAGTTTCCCGGTGATGCGGCGGCATGGTGGCGCGGCGGTGGCGAGGCGAAAAAGAGCAGGGAGAGAGCGGTGGCGAGGTACAGAGTGGGGAGAGAGCGGTGGCAAGGCACAAAGCGGTGGGAGGGTGTTGGATTTTAAAGCATGCCGGACGCCGCGTGCCAAAACTAGCGCACGCCCGGCCGCTTTTCCCCCCGCGTGCGCAATCTTTTCCCGACGTCTCTGCTATCTCTACTCTCTTCTCTACTGTTATATTTAATATTTAATATTTATCTCTACTTCCTTTACTATCTACTTTTTTTTCTCTATACTTTTTTTCTTGCAATATAGGCCGTCCGATTTATATCTGACAGATAGGAAGGAAACAAATGGGAATTTTGCAAAAAGATACCCATACCCCTCTCCAAATTTTCAAATAAGGCCTTCCCTCGTTCATCCTTTTCTCCCACAAGATAAACTACTCATACAAATGCATCTTGATGCGTGCAACACATGGGCATCTTGCTACTTCTAAAAACCTTTCCATCATTTGCCACACTACTAGTTGCAGATGAAAAACCTACCCAAGCACAGCGTGATACAGGAGTGACACACAATTACAAGCTGATATTCTGTTGGAAAATGGAGGCTATAACCAATTAATTTTACGGGAACAATAGCACCCAGGAAATTTGAAGGGTAGTTATGAACAAAATTGGGACTGCACATGTACTGCTAAGTGATTCAATACACACATTACCAGTCCAGGAGGATAACGATGGTCGTGGAGGCCTCTGTGAGTCATGGTCAGCAACGGGAGTCAGTTCATTGTCCATGACGGTGGTACTTCTGCGCTTGGCGTCGGCTTCCGGGAAGCAGATCCGAGACCATGGAAGACGATGCCGGGGAAGAGGCTCCGTGTACAACGACGACGGTGGACCGGCTCCAGTACGACGTACGAGGTCATTGATGAGGCAGATGTGCTACGGTGGACGAGTGCGCCAATGTAGAGGGGAGGAGCACGAAGGCTGCGGTGCCGTGGAGAAGTCTATTTTGCGATGGGGATAGAAAATGGGGAGTATTCAGGTGTACTACTCTGGGTGCCGGGGTGGGGTTGGCTGGGTAGGGTGAACCTGAAGTTACGAAAACAACCCCCTACCAAGTGTCATCCGTAGGCCTGTTCCGAAGGCTATGATGGTAACTTCCCACTGCTCAAATCAGGGTCGCGGGAGATTTTCCCGCGGACCTCAAAATTTTGTGACACTGGACTCCCTGTGTGGCATGTTGAGTGATTCGGCTAAGCAACTAGCGAGTAGTAGTAGTAAAATCTGCATATTAGGTTTGACCGAAGTCAAACTTCCTAAAGTTTGACCAAGTTTATAGAAAAATATAAACATTTACCATAACAAATATGTATGATGTGAAAGTACATTCAATAATGAATCTAATGGTATTTATTTGTTATTGTATATGTTAATATTTTTTGTTATAAGCTTTCTGAGAGTTTACAAAACTTGACTTCGACCAATGCTAATACGCGGACTTAAATAAAAACGGAGGGAGTACACATTTGTTTTCTTAGTTTGTAGTGAACTAATCATTTGTTGAAATTGTGAAATAAATATATTAGGCTATTGACTTCAAATGTAATGGTCTATACAATTCAATATTTACAATCATTGTCGAATCCCAAGATGTGTACAAGGTCTATAGGACTTCACAACATGCTCAAACTCACATAATCCTGTCAAATGAGAATCTAAATGCATTTCATAGTTATTACTTTGTAGGATGCAACAAAAACAACCATAACTCTACATCAGCCATTATAGAAGCAACATTTTGACATATCCCAATGTGTGAATGAAACGTGCAGAGAGAGCTTTTGAAGATGGAGCAAATAGGGCGGGAAATATTGTATGTATGTGGACAAGAGAGTAGGAGACAAACCTAACGAGAGAGAGAGAGAGAGAGAGAGAGAGAGAGAGAGAGAAAGAGAGAGGAAGAAGTTAGGTCTGTGAGAAAGATGGAGACATGTAATATACGTGAGATGCGTGTGCATCCGGATTCTGTATACGTGGAAGGAGAAGAGACAACATGTTTGATGAGAGAGATGGAAAAACATGGACGAGAGGGGAAGGATCTCATGGGTTGAGGGATTGACAATTTTGTGCGGGGGAGAGAGGGATTGGTAATTTTGTGCAAGAGAGAGAGAGAGGGTGGGGGAGGAGTCAGTCAGCCGTCGTCACATCACCCTGCTTCCAAATGACCCCACATTCTCTAGCGTGGTGTGGTCGTCGTCTTCGATCTGCTCGATGCCCTCTTTGAAGATTGAGGTGTTGTGCATGTTGGGGTGTAAAGAAGCACAAACGAGAGTGGTCGCCGTATAACCTTGGATGGGGATGAATTGTGTGCTCGGGGGAGTGTGTGTGTGTGTGTGTTGTGCTGTGTGTGTGTGTGTCTGTGTGTGTGTGTGTGTGTGTGTCAGATATTGAGACAAAACAAACCTACAGAGAGAAATGGGTATTCACGAAGAGATTGTGCGGGCCTTGAGGTGGGCAGGGGCCGGGTGAGGGTGTCAAAATGTGCGCGTTGATGCATGTGTTGCATGCGATCATGCGAGGGACGGACGAATCGAGAGAGATGGTTGTTGTGTTACGGATGCTCCTCTTTCTCTCTCTCACTCTCTCTCTCTCTCTCTCACACACACACACAAGTAAACTAGAAGACCGTTCTCTCATGTATACACAACGTATCGACATCTGTCTATGTCTCACTCATGCATGATCATTTGCACATTCACACCTCTCCATGTCTGTATCACATGCACACCATCTCCACATTGCCCTTCCGCCACAACACACATATGGACACATACACACGTTCTCTCTCAATCACACACACAAAATAAGTATTAAAAAAAACTAGGGCGCACCTAAAACGTCGAAATCCAAATAAACACAAACTGGAGCTAAATTCAAATATATGGAAATATTGCAGCGTCAAGAACTTTCCCAGAAAAAAAGTTGAGTAATATTCGAGGATTGTTTTTACACACACAAAAAGGTTCGGTGGATGTCCTTCGAGCGCGACATGGTGACGCACCATTCTATCGACCGCGCAGCCGCGGTTCACGCGCTTGCACAGGATTCCGTATCGTGGCTATGGTACTAACTTAAAAAAACTAATAAAAGTGCTGCCTAAGTCTAATGTTTACGTGTACTAGTACGGTTTTCTTTTAAGTTTGACCAACCTTATATAAAACTAAAGTAAGCTCCCACACGCTCACTCATTAATATGCCGCCGCCGCCGTTGCGCATGCCGGCGCCCATCTGCTCCGGCCAACAATTTCTCGCCCATCACCGCCGTGTCGCCGCCATCCCTTTGCCGTGAAGCCAAAGGCTCGCCTGCTCACGTCGTCTGCAGTCCCTCCTCGCCATGCCGCCGCGCTACCAAGCACGCGAGCAGCTGGTGGTGCCGCGTCTATGCACGCAACATACGAAGAGGAGGACAAGCGCGTGCTCCAGCACGTCGGCGAGGAGGAACTAGCATGTCATTGTCGTCTCCGCCTGCGCGGAGGAGGCGCGCATGGTGGCTGTCGTGGCGGAAGCCGGTCGCGCACGCGTCGAGCCCGCAAACCGGGTGCGGACGCGGAATCTACCTTTGAGACCTTGAATGCCACGTGGATCCTGCAATCTGAAGGAGCAATTTGGGTCAGTCGACTCATGTGAGCCGTTTGATGCAACATGGATGGCTAGAAGGGATTCTTCCACCTCTTCTGCCGTCTTCTTCCTTCGCTCCCTCGAACTTCTTTCACAAATCTACTGACCTAAATTATACTACTAGTACGAATGTATTAAGTACAGTAGGAACACGAAGATACAAGCAGTAGTACCAACTGCAAGAAGAACAGTAGTAAGACATAGTACTAGTACTACTGTATGTACTAAAGAGTTCAAATAACGGGAAAGAACATAAACATAGATCTGCTGGGGCCTCAGCACAACACACCCTTGAAAATAAACTAAGCAACTAGTCCGCTTGACACTGCAGTAGAACCAGCATGAGCGACGGCACTACCACCTACTCGGAGTCCGAGTCCACGTCCTCGACTTCGTCCTCGTCCCTCTTCCTCTTCCTCTTCGCCGACGCTTCTTTGCTTGAACCGGACACTGGGCTCTGCTTCTTCATCCAACCCTTGTAGATATTTAAACAAAGGTAGGCATCCATTATTGTGTATAGGATGTGATCTTCATCTAATGTCTTCGACTCCCATGCATGATGAAACTCATGATGAGGTTTCTTCAGTTTAGCGTACGAAGGATCAATCATGGCTGCTGCCAGGGTCAGCATTGAAGGTTGAGAGGAGGACACCAGGCTTGCCTTCTAGAGATCGAAGGGTTGGCCTACAACGAGACCTATCCGACGCAGGATATCCCCTATCGTTCTTAAAGCCTACAGTAACTAATTTCACTCTTTTGTCCTTGAGGAAGTTCTTAAAATCCTGGCACTCAAAGTCGGCATGGCATATGTGGTAGACCAAGCAAACGTTATGTACGCAAACCTGGATCATGGCATGCTTCTTCCTCTCTTTGTCCTTTAGATCCTTCTCTCGTCCCAGGACTGTGGTGCACTCAACATCTAGCCGAGCGACCCACTCATCCGTTGAACTGTTGAACATGCGTAGGAAGCGAGCAAGCCATGCTTTGACCGTAGCGGATCCACGTGTGTAGATGACGATGAACTGATCACCGGTGATGGCTCTAACCTGGTACTCAGCGGCGACCATGGAGATTTGGGAGGCCATGGATTTCGGAGGAGGGTTAGGAGAAGTTGAACTGTTGTACCCCGCAAAAACTGGGAGCAAACTAATGTGAAAGGACGGGATGACTGGGAGCGAACTGTTGTGAGGTAGAAGACGAGGACGAGTAGGGCGTGCGAACGGCGTGGGGTTGCTGGCTTGCCCGGTGGATAAACGGCTGCAAGCCCCCAAAGAGTTCTCGAGAACTATGCGGGACCCACTAGATGTCATGTCTACTAGACACATATCGTAGGCCTGACGGTATAGCTTCTGCCTGTTTGCACGCCATGCCGGCATGTGTATGTAACTTCACTTAATTCCGTCAACCGTCGCGCCTCCCACGACCTTCGCCTCCCTCGCACGATCGCGCCCTTTGAGACTTCGACCGGCTATAAATGACCAATTTATTTTTGCCCACTCCGCATGCATGATACTCCCTCTGGTCCTTTTTACTCCCGTCAACCGTTTGCAAAGTGTTTGACCAAATTTATACTTTTTTTGAACACCACCTTATATTAATTAACCAGCCACACCAGTACACTCATTCGATACAATATTCACCACACATGGCGGTACGCTATTTACAAGAATGCCATCTAATCTATTGTCAAAGCTATGCTTAGTGATTAAGTGTGCCACCTTATTGGCCGAATGGCTAATCTCTGACAATTGAAGATTGTTGATCAACTTCAAGATGCTCAATGCTTTCATCTTCAGGTCACGCATAGCAGACTTGTCATAGTCCCCCGATGCAAGAGACGCTACCACAAAAGCACAATCAGTCTCTAAAATTACAGGATTATGAAGAGAAATACCTATGTAGAGATCGACAATGCAAGCCCTAAACTCCACTTCCTCCATGCTTTGACAAGCATCGATGAAATCCCACGATCAAATTTATACTAAAAATATCAATATCTACAATACTGATTATAATGAGTATAAGAACTACGTTTTATAATGAGTGTAAAAATATTGATTTGACATTGTGAATGTTGATACTCCCTCCGTCTAGGTGAGTAAGTCATCTTAGGCTGTGCACCATGACCAAGGAGGAGGGGAAAACGAGAGACATTAATGTTTATTTGCTAATTAATAGTATTGCATGCAATGAACTAACCACTGCATGTCATGTTTGATAGTCTCAGGTCATAAAAGCATGCACACCCTCATCTCTTATTGGTTGATATGTCAAGAAACAAGAAAAGAGGTAGAAGTTAATGCACCGCGCCTACGTGTTTTGGGATTATTTGGTTTTCGTAAGATGACTTACACACCTAGATGGAGGGAGTACATTTTTCTATAAGTTTGGTGAAAGTAGTGGTATATTGACTTCAGACAAAACTTAAATGCACAATGCAGACTAGTTCCTCCGTCCAGGTGCGTGCCATGTCCTATCTTGTCATCACAACAAGGTTAGCTATTAGAGTACCACTACCTCCCTTCTAGTTTAAAGGGCTCGATTCAAAAATTTCACCTACTCTTAGCAAGATAGTAGAGGCGGTGGAATAGTTTTTGAAGTCTGCAAAAGTACTCAACTAATGTTGTCATTCTTCACAAAAAATGTGTTTACACATGCATGCATGAACACTAGTTACTCTAACCCCCCTCTCTTCTTTAATTCTTTGCCACATCAGCATGTTTGCTATTCCTGTGTGCATGATACCAGCTAAGATACCACCATTATGGCCAGCCTTAATCATCGCATGCAATAATTTAGTGCACCTTGAAATATGAACATGTGTGGGGCGTGTATAATTTTAATGACCTGAGACTATACCTAGCCCGACATGCAAGATGACTTATTATGCACCATTCCTCATACCTGCAGGAAGCCCGTTCGTCTCCAAATCTTTTCCTCTCCATGTGTGGAAACAATATGCCTGCCAAACTCTCCTTCTCCCTCCGACGGTCTCACCACTCCACCCCGTGTGAAAAAAAATCTGCATGCATGACTCTCCTCCCCCCACGCTCATCCAATCCGTTGTGACCAGCAATATTTCCACCCCTTCGCTCCCCCGTAATTTACTCCAACAAATATGCCCATGTAGCTTTTACTTAACTTCAGGTGCATTGGGTCACTGACATATGGGCCCAACAGGGAACTGGCCCACATGTCAGTGATGCAACTGGACCTGCAGTTAAGTCAGTGCAGCTCAATCCATATCTTATGTAGGTGTGCATTGCTCGCTATAAATACTGCGCCTCCCACGACATCACTATCTCCTCCCCCTCACGTTCACGTTCATCGCTATCTCCTCCCCCTCCCTCTCACGTCGACCACCATGGCATCGCCCCTCCCAAGCCCTAGGAGCCCCTCGCTGCACCGCGTAGACGGTCACGCGTCGCCATTCCGTTCCTCGCCGCCACTAGTCGAGGAGGACGCGTCGGTGTTCCGCTCCTCGCCGCTACGCGACGCGTCGCCGTTACGTTCCTTGCCGCCACTAGTCGAGGAGGACGCGTCGGTGTTCCTCTCCTCGCCACGACGCAACGCGTCGCTGTTCTGTTCCTCGCTGCCACTAGTTGAGGAGGACGCGTCGGGTTCCGCACCTCGGCGCGACGCGTCGAGGTGGACGCGTCAGCGTTCCCAATCTCGCCAGCACGCGCGTCAGAGGACGCGTCGGCTCCTCACTACGAGGAGAACGCCGTGCCGCCCGCCGAGCCCCCCCAGCCTTGAGGAGCTTTGGAAAGAAATTGATGTCGCCTTGTGGGAGGCTTTGCCTCCAGCAGAGCGCGCCAAAATAGAGGCGGAGAAGAAGGCTGAGGAAGAGAAGCGCACTACCGAACAGGCTGCCTGGGAGGCCTATGTCGCGTCCGAGAGAGTCAGGCAATTGGCTCTTTGGCAGAAGGCTCGTGCGAGGGCCGTGAGGGTGGCGGAGGATGGCCGTGTCGATGCCCTGAGTGCAGTCGGATCCAAGCGCCTCATCTACGCTTGGCGGTACGTGGACCGGGTGCATGCTTCCAGCGAGGAGGAGTACCTGTTGGCGCCGGATCACCACACCGGTGAGATCGCGCTCGCCCGCCGGTAAGCCGCCAATCAGCACCTCGCGAGTTGTGAGGCTGAGGAAGAGGCATTTTGTCGGTGCACTGGGAAACGGCCGCGCACCAGGGCACTCGTGGCGTGCCGCAAGCGCTCCTACGAGCGCCGTGTCTTTTAGGAGGAGTATAATTTTTGTTTCGTAAGGCGATCTCTTTAGTTTTGGGACGCAAATGATAAATCCCGAACGTTCAGGAATTTTTAGCATACTTAGTTAAGTATGTAAAAGGGAAAGTTTGGAAACCTTGTGTATTCGTACGCATTTTGCAAGTACGTGCATATAGCCCAAACTTTACTATATACTATCGGACTACACGTCTCTCTTGATATATGCTTGCAGACTGTGCTACTCCCTCCGTCCAGGTCAATAAGTCATCTTTGGTTGTGCACCGTGACCAAGAAGGAGGGAAGACTTGTACACCTAGATGGAGGGAGTACTACTATTACTTATGTACGTGCAAATGCACGTTTTAACATTATGATGCGATTTTTGTAGAAGTAGAAAAACAACACTAGTCAGGCTTGTGAAACGATTCAATGCAAAACAAATGCAAAAATGCTCGTTTGATTGTTTACTTTTAGCTTCCTGCTCTGTGGTTATTTCTCTGTCGTACTTTCTACGGAGTATCTCACTGGCTGGAAAGGCATGCAAATTCCCAAACCGCTTCCTACACCCTGTATCAATTTTTTTGCCTAACAAGTTGTGCCGTGCAATTGGAATTCCAACTTGAGTACTACTACTTGTAGGAGCACCAGGGCCAGTTCTTTTAGGCTTCTAGATTAGTAATCCCATAACTACTACCTCCGTCCTGGTTTATTGGTCCCCATTGTAATCTGTGTCAAATTTTGATCATAAATTTAACTAATGAAATGTTAGTGCATGTCAGATGCACTACTCCATCCATCTAGGTGAGTAAGTCATCTTAGGCTGTGCACCGTGACCAAGGAGGAGGAGAAAACGAGAAACGTTAATGTTTATTTGCTAATTAATAGTATTGCATGCAATGAACTAACCACTGCATGTCGTGTTTGATATCTCAAGTCATTAAAAGCATGCACACTCTTTATCTCTTATTGGTTGATATGTCAAGAAACAAGAAACAAGGTAGAAGTTAATGCACCGCGCCTAAGTGTTTTGGGATTATTTGGTTTTCGTAAGATGACTTACACACCTAGACGGAGGGAGTAACATTTTATCAGTTAAATCTTTGGTCAAAATTTAGCACAAATTACAATGGTGAGGAATAAACCAGGACGGAGTAGTAGTTTAGAAGCCCAAATAAATGAGTGAGGTGCCTTATTGTTACTCTCCACTGTTGTCGGAGTAAATGACCACGGCTAGCCTAGCTGGCTCCCTTTGGTCTTTAGAAAAAACAATGGGCCGATCGAGCCCTAAAGCGCCCAAGACACGGGGCCGCCTTCTTCCGGCCGGCTATCTCATAGGCCGGCTGGCGGAAGGTGGCCTGACCATAAAGAGCCCTTGGAGGACGCCACGATAGGGCCGACTCCAAGAAGCCGGCCCCTGAGGGACCGACTCCAAGAAGCCGGTCCCTGAGGGACCGACTCCAAGAAGCCGGAGGGACCGACTCCAAGAAGCCGGGCCCTGAGGGACCGACTCCAAGAAGCCGGCCCCTGGCAAACGGCCATGGGCCATGCCCTAAAGTCCACCTCCCATAACGGTCACGGGACATGGCGTGGCTACAGTGGACCCTGCCACCCCCGAATCCCGGAACACGCATGGCTACAATACGCCGTACGGGGCGGCCATCTCCTGTCCGGCGAGGCACTGTTGCCATGCAGATCATGACGCCATCCACGACAGGTCGCCAGTACGGCCCGTAGGCGGCGGGCCCCTTCGGCCAGAGAGATATCCGAAGGCGGCCTGACCTCCCCCAGCCGGCCTGAGGCTGGGCCGGCTTCCTATAGCTGGCTTGCTCCCCTCCTCGGGGCGTGCGCACCATTAAGCAGACAAGACGAGGTAAGGCTACAATAAGAGCCCACAAGGCGGCGGCACTGTAGCCATGCTTACCTCGACAAAGCCCTCGTCATCAGAGGCGAGGCAACAGTAACCCGCCCCCGACAAGACCCCCAAGCGGTGGGGCCGGCCTGTCGACCAATGGGCTGGCAGCCGGTGGGACCCACCAGTCGGCGGGCCCCAGAAGCCGGCGGAGAAGCCGGCGGTCGTAGACACTAACGGCCTGGACCCACGCCCAGCCGGATTACCATTGTACCCCCGGGGGGGAGGCCTATATAACCCCCCCGGGACACCCATGCAAAGGGTTGATCTCATAGAGTTTTAGACATGACCATAGGGAGAGAAGAGAGCTAGCCTTGCCCTTCTTCCTCCTCCCACCGAACAGCTCAAGGAGCCTCTTGTAGCTTCTTATCGATCTAGTGATCATGCGGAGACCCCACAAAGCAGGAGTAGGGGTATTATCTCCACAGAGAGCCCCCAACCTGCGTAAGATCCGCCGGCGTGCATGTCTTCGCCTTATCCCGTTTCCAGGCACCGGCTATGTCTTACTGGCTCCCACAATGATAAGCCATCCATTGGCATATGTCGCACCTACCACCCGACATTTGGCGCCCACCGTGGGGCCAGGTGCACCGTCGTCCGGAGACCTGCTCTGGACGGGAACCCTTTTCCTCCCCAGCGAGCGTAGCCAGCCGGGCACGCCCGATGGCGCTTGCCCCGATGCGCTGCAAAGCGTCGATGACGCCTGCGCTACAAGATGCCTCACCGTCCTTCTTGGCGAGACTCGCATCTCCGACGAGCCCGCATCCGATGCGGGCACATGCTGCCCCGAGAGCCGCCTCGTCAGCCTTCTCGACCAACTCCACGTCTCCGGCGAGCCTACCGCGGACTTGGAGTCGGTCGGCTCCACCGACCCGATGCTTGTCGACTTCGACACGGCGTCGCGCGATGCCTTCCCCACCAACGTGATCATCTTTGACGACCCTCTTCCTCGAGCTGACAGTGGCGGCAACACCGTCACTGAAGTGCTAGTCATCAGCCACGGCGTCACCTCCGACGAAAACGCCCGTGATGCCCTACAGGCTACGCTGCATGATCTGTCTGCCCCCATCCCGGCGGACGCCGACGCTGAGACGCTGGAGGCACGCCGCCTTGCCCTCCTCGTGGAGGGCCAGAGGATCGCCTCCATGAGACGTCTCATGGAAGCCCACCAGCGCGAAGTCGACCGCGCCACCTTCGACACGCCGCCTCTAGAAGGGCCAAGCCGAGCCGGCGTTGTCAAGAAACGTGGCGTGGCCATCGCCAGCATGCTGGGAGCGGACCGCCCAGTCTATGCCACGCCCCTCGAGAATCTACGCGCCGCCCAGTCGATCATAGACAAGCTAAATGGACTGGGGGCCGATGAGCTCCCCTACATGACCAGACGCATCCAACAGCTGATCGACGCGGCCGCAGAGCGGCACGAAGCCGGCGTCTGGGCTGGAAGCCCTCCTCGTCGAGAGCATGGTGCGACGTCGCGTACACCGACTGTGGGTGGCGCTGGTACAAGACAAGAGAAGGATCCGGCTGCTAGCCGCAGCCGGACTCGAATCACCATCGAGCACGACACAGAAGGCCGTCCCCGGGGTGTGGAACAACGAGGCGACCCGCCTCCTCCTCTGCCTCGCGGGGAAAGATATCACACCTCGCCGCCTGTCAAACATACGACTCTCAGCGGCCGACTTGGTCGCCGCGAAGGAGTCGGCAAGAATGATGCCCGCCACCGGATCGACCGCCTTGCACGATCCCTGGCCCTGGAATAAGAAGATGATGTCGGCCCACCTTGTTTCGGCCCCCGCATCCGGGACAAGCCCTTTCCCAAAGGGTTCTCGCTCCCAAGAGACACGCCCAAGTACAACGGCTCCGTGAAGCCGGAAGGTTGGTTGATCGACTACTCCACTGCAGTTCGCATAGCAAACGGCAACAGATGCGTTGCCGTGAAATATGTCCCCCTGATGCTCCAAGGCACGGCGCGCACCTGGCTCAACAGCCTCAAGCCTTACAGCATCAACAACTGGCTGGACTTCACCAAAGCCTTCATATGCAACTTCACCAGCACCTACAAACGGGCTCCCAAGCCCTGCCAGCTCTCCTTGTGCATACAAGGGCCCAACGAATCGATCCACGACTACCTCACACGTTGGGCCAAGCTCCGCAACTCCCGCAAAGGGGTGCACGAGGTTCATGCCATAGAGTACTTCACCACCGGGTGCCGCGAGGGCACTCTCCTCAAGCACCGACTCCTCTGCGACGAGCCGGCAACCCTTGACGAGCTACTGATCATCGCGGACAAGTATGCTACGGCCGACTCTTCAATGAAGACTGAGCTCCGGGTAGACGCTTCTGGAAAAGTGCTGGCGCCGGCTCCCAAGACGCCAACTAGAGAATCAAGCCGGCGCCCGTATCAAAGCGACCACAAACGCAAGGCCCCTATGCTGCCTTCCACTAGCCGGCAGGTGGCTACGGTCGAAGAAGAGCACCCTGAAGGACGACCGGCTCCCAAAAAGCAGAAGGGCAGCAGGTCTGCTTGGCAGCCGGCTTTCTCCTACGAGCAAACTCTTGATGCCCCCTGCAAGTTCCACAGCGGCGCGAAGCCGTCCAACCACACAACTCAGAAGTGCCATTGGCTCACCCGAATCTCCAAGGGTGAGGGGCTGCTGCCGCCTCCGCCTGCAGGCCAGCCGCCTCCTGCCCCGCAGCAGCCGGCCGCTCGACCTGTAGTCGGAGCTATCCAAGACGAGTTCCCTGATGAGCAAGCCGCCTACATCGTGTTCACCAGCCAGACAGAAGATCGGCGCAGCCGGCGCCGACAGCAGCAAGAAGTCAATGCGGTCGCCTCCAGTAACCCCGAGTTCATGCACTGGTCGGAGAAGCCCATCAGCTGGAGCCGGGACAACCACCCAGAGGTGATGTCGTCTCCTGGATCCTATGCATTGGTTTTGGATGCCACCCTGGCGATAGAAAGGCGTGCTGCCCGTTTCTCCCGCGTGCTGATAGATGGCGGGAGCAGTATCAACATACTGTACCGAGATACGATGGAGAAGCTCAACATCAAGCCGAAGCAACTCATGCCCAGTCGGACTGTGTTCCACGGCATCGTACCCGGCCTGTCCTGCTCACCAATCGGCAAGATCAAGATGGATGTCCTCTTTGGGGGCAAAGATCATTTCCGCCAAGAGGCAATATGGTTCGAGGTAGTGGATTTGGAGAGCCCGTACCATGCATTTCTTGGCCGACCAGCATTGGCCAAGTTTATGGCTGTGCCCCACTACGCTTACCTCAAGATGAAGATGCCGAGTTCCAAGGGCATCATCACCATAGCCGGAGACTATAAAAAGTCTTCTGAGTACGCAGCAGCCAGCAGCCGGCTGGCCGAGTCCCTCGTGATCACCGAAGAGAAGGAGATGCTGAATCGAGTTGTGGCCTTGACAGGCAAGCAGCCAACCCTGTCTCCTGACCCCAAAGAAGGTGAAGCTCAAGTTTCTTTCCAGCCGACCAAGGAGACAAAGAAGATACCCCTGGACCCGGAGCACCTGGAGAGACACGCTGTCATAGGCACAGACCTTGATAGCAAATAGGAAGGCGAGCTCGTCAATTTCCTCCATGAGAATCGGGACGTCTTTGCATGGTCTCCCAAAGACATGCTGGGTGTTCCGACGGATTTCGCCGAGCACAAGCTACACGTCCGACCTAACGTCAAGCCGGTCAGGCAGCCATTGCGCCGCCTGTCAGAAGAGAAGAGAAGAGTTGCCGGTGAAGAGATAGCTCGGCTCCTAGCGGCCAGGTTCATTATGAAAGTGTTCTTTCCCGAAAGGATGGCCAACCCAGTCTTAGTGTTGAAGAAAAACAAGCAATGGCGCATGTGCATTGACTACACCAGCCTCAACAAAGCCTGCCCTAAAGATCCGTTTGCCCTGCCAAGGATTGACCAAGTGATAGACTCCATAGCCGGATGCGAGCTGTTGAGTCTCTTGGATGTTTATTCAGGCTACCACCAGATAAAGTTGGAACCAACTGACCGCTTGAAGACCACCTTCATCACCCCATTCGGAGCTTTCTGTTACCTGACCATGACATTCGGCTTGAGAAATGCCGGTGCCACCTTTCAGCATTGCATGCAGAAATGCCTCCTCAAGCAACTCGGCAGAAATGCCCACGTCTACGTAGACGATGTTGTGGTGAATACGGAGAAGCGCGGCACCCTGCTGGAAGACCTCAAGGAGACCTTTGAGAATTTGCGCCGGTTTCAGATCAAGCTCAACCCGGAGAAGTGCGTGTTCGGGGTACCAGCCGACCATCTTCTAGGCTTCCTGGTCTCCGAACGCGGCATCGAATCCAACCCAGTGAAGATCAAGGCCATAGAGAGAATGAAGGTCCCTACCAAGCTGCGAGACGTCCAAAAATTCACCGGATGCCTGGCGTCTTTGAACCGCTTCATGAGCCGGCTCGGAGAGAAGGCTCTCCCCCTCTACCGACTCATGAAGAAGTCCACTCACTTTGAGTGGAATGACCAGGCGGACGAAGCTTTCCATGAGCTGAAGAAGATGCTGTCCACACCGCCTTTCTTGGCGGCCCCAACTGAGAAGGAGCCCATGTTCCTCTACATTGCTGCCACCAGCCGGGTGGTCAGCACAGTCATCATGGTCCAGCGTCCAGAAGAAGGCCGAGCTCAGCTAGTCCAGAGGCCGGTATATTATCTGAGCGAAGTATTGTCCACCTCAAAGTAGAACTACCCGCACTATCAGAAAATGTGCTATGGTGTGTACTTCGCCTCCAAGAAACTCAAGCCCTACTTCCAAGAACATCCCATCACGGTCATATGCACTGCCCCGCTTGCCGAGATCATAGGCAGCCGGGACACATCCGGCTGTTGGGGAACGTAGTAATTTCAAAATTTTCCTACGCACACGCAAGATCATGGTGATGGCATAGCAACGAGAGGGGAGAGTGATGTCTACATACCCTTGTAGACCGTAAGCGGAAGCGTTAGCACAACGCGGTTGATGTAGTCGTACGTCTTCACGGCCCGACCGATCAAGCACCGAAACTACGGCACCTCCGAGTTCTTGCACACGTTCAACTCGATGACGTCCCTTGAACTCCGATCCAGCCGAGTGTCGAGGGAGAGTTCCGTCAGCACGGCGGCGTGGTGACGATCTTGATGTTCTACCGTCGCAGGGCTTCGCCTAAGCACCGCTACAATATTATCGAGGTGGACTATGGTGGAGGGGGGCACCGCACACGGCTAAGAGATCCAAGGGATTAATTGTTGTGTCTTTGGTGCTAGCCCTGCCCCTCTATTTATATGTTGAGCCCCGGGGTCGAAACTTGGAGCAAAAGCCTCCTCAAAGTCGGTTTTGCCTGAAAGGCAAGAGTCCCACTCGGACTCCAGGACCAAACACCACAATCCTTGGCGTCTGGCCCAGACGCCATGGGCCTCGGCGTCTGGCCCAGGGCCAGACAGGGCCAGACGCCAGGGTCTCTGGCGTTTGTCCCCCTGGCCTCCGCAAAACTCCTTTTGCACCGACCTAAAGCCTCATGGGCTTGACCCCTTGGCCTAACCATATCATCCAATATATGAATCTTTACGTCTTGACCACTTCGAGACTCCTCGTCATGTCCCTGATCTCATCCGGGACTCCGAACTCCTTCGGTACATCAAAACATGTAAACTCATAATATAATTGTCATTGAAACCTTAAGCGTGCGGACCCTACGGGTTCGAGAACTATGTAGACATGACCTAGAACTATTCTCGGTCAATAACCAATAGCGGAACCTGGATGCCCATATTGGTTCCTACATATTCTACGAAGATCTTTATCGGTCAAACCGCATAACAACACACGTTGTTCCCTTTGTCATCGGTATGTTACGTGCCCGAGATTCGATCGTCGGTATCCAATACCTAGTTCAATCTCGTTACCGGCAAGTCTCTTTACTCGTTCGGTAATACATCATTCCATAACTAACTCATTAGTTATAATGCTTGCAAGGCTTAAGTGATGTGTATTACCGAGAGGGCCCAGAGATACCTCTCTGATAATCGGAGTGACAAAACCTAATCTCGAATTATGCCAACTCAACATGTACCTTTGGAGACACCTGTAGAGCACCTTTATAATCACCCAGTTACGTTGTGACGTTTGGTAGCACACAAAGTGTTCCTCCGGTAAACGGGAGTTGCACAATCTCATAGTTGTAGGAACTTTGTATAAGTCATGAAGAAAGCAATAGCAACGTACTAAACGACCAAGTGCTAGGCTAACGGAATGGGTCAAGTCAATCACATCATTCTTCTAATGATGTGATCTCGTTAATCAAATGACAACACATGTCTATGGTTAGGAAACATAACCATCTTTGATTAATGAGCTAGTCAAGTAGAGGCATACTAGTGACATTAAGTTTGTCTATGTATTCACACATGTATCATGTTTCCGGTTAATACAATTCTAGCATGAATAATAAACATTTATCATGAAATAAGGAAATAAATAATAACTTTATTATTGCCTCTAGGGCATATTTCCTTCACCGGCCGAGGGGCGAAATGGGCCATTGCACTGGCTCCTTACACAATCTACTATCAGCCCCGTACCGCCATCAAGTCCCAAGCATTGGCCGACTTCCTCGTTGACTAGGCCGAGACCCAGTACCTGCCATCGGCCCCCGACTCCACTCATTGGCGGATGCATTTTGACGGATCCAAGATGCGCACCGGCTTGGGAGCCGGCATCGTCCTCACCTCTCCCAAGGGCGACAAACTCAGATACACATTGCAAATCCACTTTGCCGCCTCCAACAATGTGGCCGAGTACGAGGTGCTCATACACGGGCTCTGGCTAGCCAAGGAACTCGGCATCTGCCGGATCCTGTGTTATGGCGACTCTGACTTGGTGGTTCAGCAATCATCCGGTGACTGGGACGCCAAGGACGCAAACATGGCAAGCTACCGTTTCCTTGTTCAACAGCTCAGCGGATATTTCGAGGGGTGCGAGTTCCTTCACGTGCCATAGGCCGACAATGAGCATGCAGATGCCCTGGCACGAATAGGCTCCACCCGGCAAGCTATACCAACTAGCGTCACCCTCCAACGCCTCCTCAAGCCATCTGTCAAGCCATCTCCAAAATCCAGTTCCATCTTCGTGCCGCCTGACCCCGACGCAGTCGGATCCGACTTCGGGGACCAGGCAGGCGGCCCGGGGACTACGGCAGCCGGCTCGGGGACTGCCATAGTCGAACCCGGCCCGGGGACTGCAGCAACGCAGCAGGAGGAGGCCGACTCCAACTCCTCACAACCTAGCCCGCCCACCCTGGTTACAATAGCCGTTTTGGGAATCGAAGAAGTCACAGCTCCATCATGGGCTCAGCCCATCCTCTGTTTCCTGATAAACGGAGAGCTGCCGACTGACGAGATCTCGGGATCCTCGAGGAGTTCTCGGGGACTACCCTATTTTATCTATGTATGCCGGGTATCATACCCATGGTTACCCCACTACATTCATTTTCTCCGTCCGACACCGGGTTCGACTAGTCGGCCCGAGGACTTGCCGCCTTGAGTTATGTCCAAGTCCTACCTGCAGTTAGACAAGTAATGTGCCAGCACCCAAGCCCTCTCTTGCGAAAGTCACAGCTCGAAGAATCGGCTGCCCGACTAGCAAGAGCCAAAGGCGGAAAGGATGCCCACATGAAAAACGGCTAAGGACTGACGAACTTACATAACACAAGCCGGCTCCCCTCTCGCCAACCGGCTGTCAAAGCAGCTGGCTGGCCGACTTCCCTTCCTACTCTGCTACAATCTAAGAAAGCTTGAGTACTTGCCTTCCCAGACGGCTGAACTCCTTACCCGGCCACAGACTGCAGAGCAGCTGTCCGGCTGGGAAGGCGGCAACCAAGGGAAGGCGGCACAGGAAAAAAGCCGAGAGATAAAAAGAAAGTAGGAATGGAAGCCAAGCACATGCATAATAATATTTACACAAAAGGCCTTCGGGAGGCCGGCATTCAACGAAGTTTGAATACACCCCCAGTGGGTGGAATTGCGCAAAGATAACAAAGCTGTTCAAAGAGTAACAAGTAGGAAAGTAAAAACAACGAATCAAGCCAAGGGAGCGCCCGGAGCATCAGGAAGATTGGTAGAGACGGCGGTGTCGGCTGGAGGAGTGGCAAACTGGCGAGTCTCCGCCTGGTCGTCGCCGGTGGCAGGCAGAGCATTCACGCGCGCCTTATTGCTAGAGGCACGATCAGGCTGAGGCTGGCCGGCTGCTTCGACATCCGGCACAACGTATTCGCCGTCTTCCTCCTCCTCCTCTTCGCCCTCGTCGCTGGAGTCAATCTCCTTCGTCGAGTCTTCACCGTCGGCCGGGTTCAACCCGAACCATTCCTTCGGCTGCGCGACGCCGTCCTCGTTCACCTCAGGAGCAAAGGCGCTGGTGTCGGTGAAATCGGAGATCGCCGGGGCGCGCTGGATGATAGCCGTCCGCACCGCCTCCAGCTCCTCGTCAGCCTCCTGCCGCCAGGTGCGTAGCTGGTCCAAGTTCAGCCCAGGGTACCAAGCCTGGACGAACTCTAGCGCCCGTCGAGCGCCGGATCGAGCTGCTGAAGCCTTCCAGGCCTCGAGGCAGATGACTGCTACCTCCAGCCAGTCGGCAGTACGGCTGGGGGTATGAGGAATTACTTCGCCAGGCCAAAGGGCGGCCAAGACCTGTGCTCCGGCACACTGAAGCCGGCGGAGCATGCGGTATGCCGGTTGGAGGCGGGCCTGAATCGCCAGAAGCTGCTCCTCAAGCGACCGGTTGGCATCCGGTGCGACCTCAACCCCAGCCTGCCGCCGGGCCTCGCGGTGAGCTTCGATGGCTTGGTTGGCGGCGACGGAGTTGCCAGGAAAGTACTCTTCACAAAGAAGAAAGAAACGGAGCAAGTCAGGAGATAAACTGGCTTACAAGGACAAGCAAAAGAGTGAAGAAGAAGGCGGCCTACCGTCAACCAAATCCTCGACTCGGCCATAGCCTTCGCTCAGAGCTTGCCTTGCCTTGGCCCAGCTCGCCGCCTTGGTTTCATATTCGGCTTTGAGGGCGGCCTCGCTGTCCTGCACCGCCTTCAGGGCCGCCTTGTGGCTTTCCTCCTGGTTGGCCAGTTTCTTGGCCAGGCGGTCACGCTCCTGAGCCAAGGCGCTGAACTCACCCTCCTTGGTGCGAAGGGCGATCTGGGCCACACCCAGCTGCTGCCTCAAGTCGGCGTTGGCTCCTGCCAATATGGATAGAAGGAATTAAGAAAGAGGTCGACAAGAAAGATCCGACCCGACTGCTCAGCAGTCGGCCTGAATCTCGGGGACTACACCTAGTGGGTGCGCTGACGCGCCCCCACATGAGATAAAAGGACAAAGACACTCACGCCGGCTCTCCGACAGATCGGCAACCTTTTTGTTCGCCTCCCGGACCTGGGAGTTAAAGGTAGTGGCGTGGAGGTTGTGATAATCCTGCAAACAAGATGAAGAAGCGAGCAAGAACAAATCATTAAAACAAAGTCTTCGAAGAAGTTCCAAGCCGCCTGCTCAGCAGTCGACTCAGAACTCAGGGACTCACGAAAAAAAATCAAGAGCAAGAGAACTGTAACGCCCTGGATCCGATGCGTCAGGTGTTTGCCAGTTATTCACCGTCATTGCCATGTCATTTGCTTGTGTGTTGCATTTTATCATGTCATCATGTGCATTTCATTTTGCATACGTGTTCGTCTCATGCATCCGAGCATTTTCCCCGTTGTCCGTTTTGCAATCCGGCGCTCCTATGCCCTCCGGCGTTCCCCTTTTGTCTCCTGTTGTGAGTGGGTGTTAAACTTTCTCGGAATGGACCGAGTCTTGCTAAGCGGCCTTGGTATACCACCGGTAGACCGCCTGTCAAGTTTCGTGTCATTTGGAGTTCGTTTGATACTCCAACGGTTAACCGGGTAACCGTAAAGACTCCTTCTCTTTGCAGCCCAACACCCTTCCAAAGTGGCCAAAAACCCATCTAACTCCCCTCCATGCTCTCGGTCGTTCGATTACGATCGTGAGGGCGAAAACCGCTCCTCATTTGGACACTCCTAGCTCCCTCCACCTATATATTTGTGCCCCTCCCCAATTTTTTCCGCGCAGTCCAAACCGTAGATCCATCCCTACCCGCAGCCGGACATGTCCGTCCAGCCACCTTACATGTCCAAAGCAGCCGGCCACGTCGCCCGACCAATGGGGACGTGCCACGTCAGCCCGCCGCCGCCCTCGTCCAACCAGACGCTGCCACGTGTCCCGGCGCTCCCCGCCCGCCGGGCCCAGGCGGGCCCGCCCAGGCCCGCGCGACCCCCGTCCGCCCCGCGCACCCCTCCGCCTGGCCCCTCCGCCTCCGGTCGGGCGCCGCCACGCGCCACCGCGCCGCGCCTCGCCTCCGGTCTCCCCCGTCGTCCCCGCGCCCGGAAGCCGCCGCCCTTCGTCGCACCGTCGTCTCCCTCGCCGGATCCGGCCGGCCCCGCCCTTCTCCGGCCATCGTCGCTGCTTCTCCGGCGAGATCCGGTGGATCGGGATGAGATCCACCAGGATCTCAACCAAACGGCCGCCCCGTCCCCGGATCCGCTCGTCCGGGTCCGCCCCGTCCAATTTTCCCCGAGGTGAAAATCCACCAAGTCCCAGGATTACAGTATTTTCATGCCATGTTCATCATGCCGTATCTCTGCATCCGTAGCTCCGTTTTGCATGTGCAATATGTCAAATTGTTCATCTCAATGATTAAATCATTTCATTCCATTGCATCATATTCATTTGAGGTCATCTAGATGCCCGAATCATCATTGTAAGAGTGCTTCATGATGTTTGCTGCTGTCTGTTAACAGAACGAGCTCTTTTGTCATTTTTGCCATGATTGATGTGTGCATCCTATGAGGTTGATGTCTACATGTGTTTTGAACTATGCTATGTATTCTTTACAGAGGTGCTTATCATGTATTTTTGTGATCAATATGGTGACTAGCACAAGCATGCAAACTAGGCATCGTGATATTGCTGATTTTAGTCCCTGTTCTACTGTTATTTTGATGCCATGTAAACTTGATGCTACAGAGAGATCCATGCATATTTTGAGATACTTCAGTAAGGGTGTTTTGAACATGTGGTTATTGTCTATCCATTCATGCCCTTTGTTGCAATTATGGAGTAGTCTAGAATGTCATTTTCGTGCTCTACTTTTGCTTCAAAATGTTTCCTGGCAGATTGTTTACATGTTATTCAATTTGGCCAAGGTTGTTGTAGTTGATCCTTGAATGCTATGAACTTGTTCTTGACTTGGTTTGTTTCACAAACATGTCTTCTTGATTATGCTATGCTTATCTTATCATGCAATGACTTGTGGTGAGTGAATCGAGCTTGTTAAGTAGGGTACATGATGTTGCTGTTTTGCTAGGCTAAATCTGTTATTTCGTGATGCTATATAAACATGTTGCTACTAATCATTCCATGCATAATCTGGAGATGTTCACTAAATATGTTTTGATCTACATGTTATGCTCTATCCATCTATGCCCTAGTTGCATTTATAGCTTGCTGTAGCTTGTTCATATCTTGCTCCAAAGTTGCTTCATAATGTTGCTGTCAGCCTGTTAACATTAAGTTCAGTTGTTACCATGATTGTTGCTAGTGTTGCATGCACCCTATGGACTTGCTATTGCCATGTTTAGCTTCACAAACATGCCTTCTTACTGTTGGGTGCCTTGCCATGCTATATATTTCTCTGTAGTGAGTTTCACAAGCTCATTTACATGCCTTCATAATTCTGTTTCTGCCATGTTTGAATCTGTATAATAACTTGCTATGTTTACATGGGTGCCATCATATTTTCTGATCCTTTTTGGCTCATGGTCAGTAAGGGACTTTTGATCTATGCAATTAGTAGATTCATGCCATGCCTTTGTTTGCCATGATAAGTTCCTGTAACATGTTGTTTGAGCTCTAAACATTGCATCATGATGTTATTTTCTGCAGAGTGAAATTGTTATAACTTGCAATCTTACCATGTGTGTTTGAGCATGTTCTAGTGATTTGTGGAGTTAGCTCAGTGTTCATGTTTTGTAATGCTTTACCTGTACATCATGCCCATGCCTTTTGTTATTATGTTGAGGTGCTGTAGCATATAGTTTTGATGCTTGCAATATGCCTAGTCACTGTTTTGGACAGCTTGTCCTTTAAACTCGTTTCATGTGCATGTGTTGAACCGTTGCTCCGTTTAGAGTGTGCTCTATATGAAACTTGCTTAGAATTGCATGTAGTTTCATATTATCATGTTGCATCCTTGTTTTGAGGTGTTTGCTTGATGTTTGTATGCATTTTGCATCAATGCCATGTTTAACTTGTTTTGCTCATATCTTCTAGACCGTAGCTCCGAACTAAATGAACTTTATATGTAACTTGACTAGAATCTCGTGTAGATCATCTTGGTGCATCTTAACTTGTTGTTTAACAACTTGAACATAAGGGTTTATTCAGATCTGGACCAATTTCGAAATATGCATATGAGGACTTACCGGAATGGTTATATGTTGTTCCCGGCCTCATTTAAACTTGCCTTGATGTGTTGCTCTTGTTTGCATCATCTCTTGCCATAAGTAGCTTCATGTAGTCTTGTCATGCATCATGCTTGTTGTGCATCATGTCTTGTTCATGTGTGGTGTGTTTACTATGTTGTGTGCTTCATCTCGATAGTTCCCGTTTCGTGGCGATCGTGAGGATTCGTTCGTCTACGCTTGGTTCGTCTTCGTGGCTTCATCTTCTTCATGGACTCGTTCTTCTTCCTTGCAGGATTTCAGGCAAGATGACCGCTACCCTGGATCTCACTACTATCATTGCTATGCTAGTTGCTTTGTTCTATCGCTATGTTGTGCTACCTATTACCTGTTTATCAAGCCATCCCAAATTGCCATGAACCTCTAACCTTTGACACCTTTCCTATGCAAACCGTTGTTTGGCTATGTTACCGCTTTTGCTCAGCCCCTCTTATAGCGTTGCTAGTTGGAGGTGAAGTTGAAGATTTCTCCATGGTGGACAGGATTTTGGTTGGGATATCACAATATCTCTTATATTATTAATGCATCTATATACTTGGTAAAGGGTGGAAGACTCGGCCTTATGCCTGGTGTTTTGTTCCACTCTTGCCGCCCTAGTTTCCGTCATACCGGTGTCATGTTCCCGGATTTTGCGTTCCTTACGCGGTCGGGTGATTTATGGGACCCCCTTGACAGTTCGCTTTGAATAAAACTCCTCCAGCAAGGCCCAACATTGGTTTTACCATTTGCCTCACCTAGCCCTTTTTCCCTTGGGAGTCACGCATCCCGAGGGTCATCTTTATTTTACCCCCCCGGCCAGTGCTTGTCTAAGTGTTGGTCCAAACCGAGCGATGTCCGGCGCCCCCTAGGCAACCAGGGTCTATGCCAACCCAACGTCTGGCTCATCCGGTGTGCCCTGAGAATGAGATATGTGCAGCTCCTATCGAGATTTGTCGGCACATCAGGAGGCTTTGCTGGTCTTGTTTTACCATTGTCGAAATGTCTTGTAAACCGGGATTCCGAGTCTGATCGGGTCTTCCTGGGAGAAGGTCTATTCCTTCGTTGATCGCGAGAGCTTGTCATGGGCTAAGTTGGGACACCCCTGCAGGGTATAATCTTTCGAAAGCCGTGCCTGCGGTTATAGGCAGATGGGAATTTGTTAATGTCCGGTTGTAGATAACTTGACACCAAATCCGAATTAAAACGCATCAACCGCGTGTGTAGCCGTGATGGTCTCTTCTCGGTGGAGTCCGGGAAGTGAACACGGTCTTTGGGTTATGTTTGACGTAAGTAGGAGTTCAGGATCACTTCTTGATCATTGCTAGCTTCACGACCGTTCCGCTTGCTCTCTTCTCGCTCTTATTTGCGTATGTTAGCCACCATACTTGCTTAGTCGCTGTTGCAGCCTCACCACTTTACCCCTTCCTTTCCCTTTAAGCTTTGCTAGTCTTGATACCCATGGTAATGGGATTGCTGAGTCCTCGTGGCTCACAGATTACTACAACAACAGTTGCAGGTACAGGTTGTGTGATGATCATGACGCGAGAGCAATGCTTGCTTGTCTTGAGTTCTTCTTCTGCTTCTTCTTCGATTAGGGGATAGGTTCCAGGTCGCCAGCCTGGGCTAGCAGGGTGGATGTCGTTTGAGTTTCTGTTTGTGTTTCATCCGTAGTCGGATGATGCTCTGATGTATTGTGATGTTGTATTCATGTGGCATTGTATGCCTCTTGTATGTATCCCCATCTATTATGTAATGTTGATGTAATGATATCCACCTTGCAAAAGCGTTTCAATATGTGGGTCTATCCTTGGTGGGACCTTCGAGTTCCTTTTGGATAGGGTCGCATATTGGGCGTGACAAGAACTCACCCGAACGACCGCCCGTGTCGCAAGAAACTCTCGGGTACACTGCTGCAGCACGGTGGCCCGAGCCTGAAGCCGGCTACGGACATCTTGCGCCGCCAAGTTCAACGCGACTGTCCCACCGCCCGGCGTCCACCCTAGTGAGCTAGCGGTGGCCGACTCCAGATCGTGCGACAATGAGCTGGAACCGGCGGCCCCCTGCAGATCCGGCTCTAAAGCCGCCCTCCCCGCGCGCCGATGAGTCGCCGACAAGACCACAAGATCCACCCTTGCAGTCAGATCTCCTCCAGCCGGCTGCTCAGACGGCACCTCGGGCTGGCCGCCTTGGCCGGTCCCGGCCGACGGAGGCGGCACCACTTCGCCCTCCGGGACGACTACGTCACCCCATCCCTCTCGATCACCGGCGGGTCACGGCCGATTTCCTCCAGCGGGGGCACCGGGACGTCCGGGGGCGCGGAGCGGAGGGGGATGACGAGTTGTGGAGGCTGGCCACGCAGGGCCTCCGCCGTCCGCTCTGCGGCCTCGGCCTCCGCCTGGGCCCTGGCTGCCGCGTTGGCCTGTGCCTCAGCCGATTCCGTCGTCGTCTCCTGGGCCGACTCGGCAGCGGCTGCCCTTCGCTCCTCCGCCTCCCGCTCCTCCCGCGCCTCCCGCGCGTTCCGCTCCGTCGCCGCCTAAAGCTCGGCGCGGGGGTCTATGCGGCGGGAACCCGCAGATCCTCCCGCTCCGCCGACTATGGAGGTGGCGGTAGTACGCTCAAGAGAGAGCAGGGCCCTGGTTGATGAAATGGAGAAAGGACTTAGAAGAGCATCAACTAAAGAAAGAAAGGTGCATAAGGACCAAAACTTACACCGAGATCGCCTGGGGCTGCTTCACCACTTTGCGGGAGCGGGCCGCCTTCGCAGCCGCCTCATCCCGCTTGGTCGCCGCCGCAGATCCCTTGGGCTTCTTTGGCCAGCCATCGAAGAGAGTCGGCGCCGCCCGACGCTTCTGCGCGCATCCTCGTGCGGTCGGCCCGCCGGATGGACCGGTGCCTTGGGGGTCGGTCGTCGGCTGGCGGCGCGGAATGGGATCGGCCTCGTCATCGTCGAGCCAGTCGTCAAAGCCGGCGGTGAAGCCGGAGCCGCCTGTCTTGCCGCCTCCCCCAACGGCATCGTCGTCCAGGGCGGCTGCCCCCATGTCGGGGTCGTCAAGGTCGTCCGCCTCGCGGTCGGGGGCGAACTCGCGCTCCGGCCCCGCGGTCCCGGCCGAAGGATGAAGAAGGGGGTTTTGATTGAAGACAGGCCGACTGGTCAAGAGCCGACCAGAAATGAACTCGGCAACAAGAAAGGAAGAAAGGAAAGAAAGGCTTACCACGGGTGGGGGGTTGGCGCGAGAGTATGGTTCCTTGCCATACTGCCACTCCTCGGTGAGCTTGCAGTTGGCGATGTAGTTCACCAGGTAAGATACCTCGTCGTGAGGCATCTCTCTGTTGCTGAGCCGGCTGGGGTCGAAGCGGACGCTCATCCGACATATCAAATGAGGGCGGCCTTGAAGCGGAAGTACTCGGCGCTCGACGAAGGTGGCAATTAAGTCGGGCCCAGCCGGCGTCAGCGACCTGGCCTGGAAGGACCATGAAGGCTGCCTCCCAGGCGGCGGGCCGGCTACGTAAGCCGGCAAGTTGACATAATCGCCGTTCGAGGCGATGTTCTTCACGTAAAAGTAAGACCATTGCCAGAGCTTCACCGACTGGATCAGCGCGATAGAGGGGAATGGGTTGTCGGCGGTGGACCTCCTCATGGCGATGAAGGCGCCGCATGGAGCCGGCACGCCAGCAACGATCGTGCCGAGCTTGGATTGAAAAAACTCCCCCCAGAGCTCGATGGTGGGGAGGACGTCGAGGAAACCCTCGCACAAGGTGACAAAGGCCAACAGCAGCACCACCGTGTTGGGGGTGAGGTGGTGCGGATGGAGATGATAGAAGTCGAGAAACGCGCGGAAGAAGCTGCTCGCGGGGAGACCGACGCCGCGCAGGCAATGCAAGTAGAAGATCACTCGCTCGCCTTCCTCCAGCGCCGGTGATACCTCCCTCGCTAGCGTGAGGCGGACCCGCACAAGATCTTCGCCTGGCAGCCACCGCGTCTTGCGGAGAAAATCGATGTGGTTGTCGCGGACGGTGGAGCCATCCAGGAGCTCGACGTCGGGGCCATGACGGAGAGCGCGGCGACGGAGAGCGCTCGGTGAAGAGGCAGTGAGCTTGTGGCGCGCTGGAAAGAAGAAAGAATGGCGGAGCGGGCGCGCGGCGAAGCGCTACCGCAACGAAGAAGAAGAGAGAGGAGGCAGAGTGAGGGCGAGCATGCGAACGACTGCCGCCCCCCTCCCCGCCCCTACTTATAGCCTCATTCAGCGAAGCCGAGGAGGCGAGGCATGGGGGGTGGGGGGTGGGGTGGGGTGGGATTAACTGCGCCCACTCCCCCACGACCCGCGATTATCACGCCTTTATAGTGAGTGGGAACCATCGCCGGAAGACGTGCGGTCGGTTCGGGCCACAGAAGATCCGCGCACAGGCCGAGGCACGGAAGTGGCGGGCCCCGGCCTGCGGCAGCATCCCGTCACGCGCGTGGGCTGGCAGGCCCTTCCAGCTGAAGGGTGCCACATGGAGCGCGGTTGGCGGGCGGTTAGCCCGCCGCCTGGCTAGCGCGCCAGCTGGTTCCCGCCTTCGGATTTCGAGGAGGCTTCACCGAGAAGGCACGCGCGAGGTAGGCCGGCTCCTAGCTGCCGGCTCTTCGGGATAGGAAGCTGGCCGAGCTTCTCGATTCCCCCTTCAACCGCGAAGCCCAACCAGCTTCGGGGACTACTGTCAGAGTAAATGACCACGGGTAGCCTAGACGGCTTCCTTTGGCCTTCAGAAAAAACAATGGGCCGATCGAGCCCTGAAGCGCCCAAGACACAGGGCCGCCTTCTTCCGGCCGGCTATCTCATAGGCCGGCTGGCGGAAGGCGGCCCGACCATAAAGAGCCCTTGGAGGACGCCACGATAGGTCCGACTCCAAGGAGCCGGCCCCCGAAGGGCTGACTCCAAGAAGCTGGCCCCTGAGGGACCGACTCCAAGAAGCCGGCCCCTGGCAGACGGCCGTGGGCCGCGCCCTAAAGTCCACCTCCCATAACGGTGACGGGACATGGCGTGGCTACAATGGACCCTGCCACCCCTGAATCTCGGAACACGCATGGCTACGGTATGCCGTACGGGGCGGCCATCTCCTATCCGGTGAGGCACTGTTGCCATGCAGATCATGACGCCATCCACGACGGGTTGCCAGTACGGCCCATAGGCGGCGGGCCCCTTCGGTCAGAGAGATATCCGAAGGCGGCCTGACCTCCCCCAGCCGGCCTGAGGCTGGGCCGGCTTCCTATAGCCGGCTTGCTCCCCTCCTTGGGGCACATGCACCATTAAGCAGACAAGACGAGGTAAGGCTACAGTGAGAGCCCGCAAGGCGGCGGCACTGTAGCCATGCTTACCTCGACAAAGCCCTCATCATCAGAGGCGAGGCAACAGTAACCCTCCCCCGACAAGACCCCCCAAGCGGTGGGGCCGGCCTGTCGACCAATGGGCCGGCAGCCGGCGGGACCCACCAGTCGGCGGGCCTGAGAAACCGGCGGAGAAGCCGGCGGTCGTAGACACTGACGGCCTGGACCCACGCCCAGCCGGATTACCATTGTACCCCCAGGGGGTAGGCCTGTATAAACCCCCCAGGACACCCATGCAAAGGGTTGATCTCATAGAGTTTTAGACACGACCATAGGGAGAGAAGAGAGCTAGCCTTGCCCTTCTTCCTCCTCCCACCGAACAGCTCAAGGAGCCTCTTGTAGCTTCTTATCGATCTAGCGATCATGCGGAGACCCCGCAAAGCAGGAGTAGGGGTATTATCTGCATGGAGAGCCCCCAACCTGGGTAAGATCCGCCGGCGTGCATGTCTTCGCCTTATCCCGTTTGCAGGCACCGGCGATGTCTTACTGGCTCCCACAATGATAAGCCATCCATTGGCATATGTCGCACCTACCACCCGACAACTGTGACTAGTCTTGTGGGGAAAGCTGGGGAAGGCGCCAAAAGAACTGACCCTAGGAGTAGTAGCTAGGGATCGGGTGTGCGAGATGAACCGGAGAAAGTAAATGCAGAGAAATGAAATGCAAAAAAGACGGAGGGATGTGATGGTTGCTTGTCCGTTTATTTTACCAGGCCACTTATTACTGGGAGTGGTTGGGTTTTGTGATATGACGGCTTTACTGCCGCGCCACGAGCAGGGTGAGAGGTGAGACTCCCGTGCAGCGCCGCCCTCTACACTTGTACTACATCGGTCGTGGTTTATTAGTCCCCCATTGAATTTGACTGAAGATTTAACTGACAAAATGTTAGTGCATGTCAACAAAAACTATATTGTTGGATTCGTATTTGAACATAGTTTTGAATGATATAATTTTAGGTGACATGCATCAACATTTATCGTACTATATATAATGTTAGTTCAATTTTTGGTCGTACTAGTCTATAGTAGTAAGGTGCCCGTGCGTTGCACCGAAGAGTGAAATGCATTGATTGGGGAGTTGTTTATTTTGACAAAGGATGTGGGGGTCATCTCATGTGTAACGGGTATCGATAGGTTTCTTCGGATATTATTTCATCTCTAGAGCTCACAAACATCCGGGTGAAATAGATAAAAAGGTATCTTTTGCAAACAAAAGCGTTCAACTGTTCAACCTGCATCCAAAACTTGTGAAGAAATAACACTTATTGTGCTTTGCAAGAAATGATCTTTAAGAATTAGTATTTGAGTATCGATTGTTATACATGTTGGCTACAGATGACATGGCACTTTCTTATAGTCAACAGTTGGCTATACTATTAAGTAATATTAACCATGCCCTTATACACCTAGACGGAGGGATTAAATCAGGATGACATGCAAGGGGGCAGAGGAGATGTAAGAAATGTATCATCGTAAGTCTTTCAGCAGTACTGTATTAAAAATTCATACATGGAAGATTCTAGACTAAACCATAAATGGATACACTTTTATTCATGCGCGATACTCCAATAGAGCAAGATCCTGCATGGAAGTCTCCACATGCTTAGACAACGGATTACATTGAGCGAAGACTAATGATCAACATTTAACTTGATAATGCGTATGTCCAGGTGAACCTCCTTGGAGTCCCGTGCACCACGTCGGCAGGTAAAGGATGCCATGGGTTTTACAAGTCCACATTGGTGGGATAGTCCCAGCTCCCCAGAGTCCACGTCCGTTCGATGAGGCCGGTGTCGCCGCCCACGTGACCCGGAGGGGTAGTAACACTGACCACGCACCTGTACATCGGCCTCGTGTCAGTGTCAGCGTCAGCGGCATTGCCCCTGACGCACATTACAGAGACGGGGCGGCGGCCTACGCGGGCCTCGCCGGTGCCCACGATCAAGAGGAAGACGCTGCCGTCCTCCTCCGAGACTAGCAGGCGGCGGTCATCCTCCAGCGACTCCGGCATGGTGAACGGGTAGCACATCTCGTACTTGATGTTCTCCACCAAGGGCCAGCAGTGACCGCTGCACGCATCCGTGAGGTGATGCACCATGTCCGCCGGCGAGCCACAAAACGGCATCGGGCACTCATAGCAGTGGACGAAGGGCTCCTTGGAGGCATCGACCAGGCCGTCCATGAAACGGGAGTGGATGTAGGGGACGTTGCACCAGTTGAATATATGAGCAAGTCACTACGAGATTTAATCCGAATAAGCACAAAATAAATCACGACGGCTATAACAGAGATGAAACTAATCACGTGGACTAGCATAGTAGTAGGATAGAGAGTAGAAACATGAATTCTACCATGATTTCGAACAGGAAGGACAGAAACACATACGGTGCAACAGGAGCAGCACCGTTGGCGTTGAGGTTGTCGCCCATGTCGTTGAGGAAGAGGTTGCCAAGGTCGGGGACGAAGTCATCGTCGGTGAAGTCATGGCTGCCAGCAGTGGCGAGAGTGCGCTGCCCAAATTTCAACAACGCCCGCCGAATGTAGCACAGGAGGGAGTGGCTGTAGGGGACGTTGCGGTCGCCGAATGGAGCGCAGGAGTAGTACACGAAGCAGTAGATGGTGTCCTTACTAGTACTCCCTAGTCTCTATCTATCTATATCTACTCTTATAGAAAACCGAGTTGGTGATGATGGTATGCCTGCCATCTTGTAATATAGACTGTTCGATCTATATCTGACGGATAGAAAGCCAACTATGACAATTTTACAAAGATACCCGCACCTCTCTCCACATTTGCAAATAAGGCCTTGCCTCGTTCATCCTTATCTCCCACAACCTCGTGCTCCTCCCTATGTCTCTATCTCTACTACTCTTCTTTGTTTTTTATAACAAATCGAATAGTGCTGCACCGTCTGCTGCACGCCCGGCTGAACACCCCTCCTCGCCTCCATCATCACCAACTGAGTCTTTTATAGGAGTAGGAGTAGAGAAAAAACCGAGTTGGTGATGATGGTGTGCCGTGCAATGCACAGGCATCTTGCTATTTTTTTTTGCATATAAGTCCAAACACCATGTAGACATGGTCTTTGAGCATGGTTCATAGTCATTCCATGCTCGGGCATTGAAATTTGTAACTATTTTAGATGAGAATATACTACTCCTCCGGTGCTAGTAGTAGATCAGAGTTCTACTCTACTACTCTACTCAAGCAAGTTAGGGCATAGTACTGTAGTAGGTACTATAGGGAGTACCAGTACTGTGATCACTCAAGCAAGTTGTCTGGCATCAACATGACCCTACGCTGCTGGTATGTGTCACGTAAGTCAAGCAGCATGCTGTAGTCATCATCACCTGTCCACTTCCCGCAGCACATATTCGCTTCTCCATCTTTGTCCGCACGTAATCTCGTCCAATCTTCCATCCCCGCTAAGGCGCCTCCCCCCTCATCCGAAACCCAAGCACTAACAATGGAAGAACCAAGCAGCGTCCGCCGAAAGAGTGGCTGGAATTCGCTCCCCACAAAGGTAATCAAGCTCATTGTTTCGCGTGTGGACAATCTCAGTACCATGCCACTCACCGTGTGCTCATCGGGGCTGTACCATTTACTCAAAGCCCTCAGACCGGAGCTTTTTAAGCCAGCTCTTTGCTTGCTGATGCCGCCTTATCTTCAAAAACGACGTGTCACGCAGCATAACGATTGTAGGGTGGTGAGCATCAACCCCCTTGACTATGATCCGATCCCTGTTAGCCTCAACTACATTAACGGTATGTACTGGGTCGGCATGAACATGTCTTGGATGGTGCTCGTCGACGGTCGCAGCAGCTGGATGCTCGTGGAGGTCTACACCCGGCGATTGATCCCCCTTCCTTCGATTAACACTACACTGCTTTGGCACCGCGGCCCAGAATACTCAAAATCTTACAGTAGCCAACATGATACCAAGTTTGATTTGCTCAAGGTTGTAATCTGCCAAGTGCCCACAAGGTCTGCGAATTATAAAGACTTCAGGCTAATTGCATTCTTCAACCACGGTCTCGCCAATCTGGCAGGTCACCGCGGTAAGTGGATAAATCTGCACGTCCATCGCAGGATCATACATCCTCCATGGTTCTCTGATGCCATTGAACACAAGGGCTTCATTTACGCCGTCGACTCCTTCTATGGCTGGACGTATTGCTGGCCTACTCCAGTCATCGCTACAAACGACTGTTACAGCAGTATGTTACTTTCCTATGATATCATGATGGCTTGCTTATATTACTGTCAACATTTACTGAAAAGATATTCATGCTCATAACATGCTGTTCTTAAGATTGACTAAATCAAGAGCCCTTTTTATTTGACTCCAACTTGATATGATGTTGTAGGCTGCCTGGTGTCCCTACCCTTCCTAATCCCAGAACCTGTCAAAGAAAAGCGGCATGACAGTTGCCGGTGGTTCCTGGCTCGATCAGACGACAGCGAAAGATTGATGATTGTTCGCATGTACCGGATGTGTTGTTTCCCGGAATACAATCACAGTCACTGCAAGGTCTTTGAGCAGGATCCCAGCTTCTCTGGGCCTTCAGGAATTTTTGACTGGAGGCTGGTAAGTAGCCTTGGTACACGCTCTCTGTTTGTCGGACTGAATTATCCGACTAACCAAGAGATAACCAACGGCAAGGATCATGATGGCAGCGCGGTTTTGTTCATCAGGCAAAACCGTGTGTACACAGCGTACCATGCGTCTCTGCATGCACCATACCCTGATTTGTGCCGCCACACTCTACAGCCCAAAGTAGGAGAGAGGGTCGCAAGTATCAGACTTTGACCTGCTGGCTGGAGTTTCCCCTGTCAGGCACCCATCTGGTTCAAGCCGTCAGCCAATCTCCACAACTTAATAAATAGTAACGTCTAACTGAGCCAGTTAGTTAGATGCCTACACTTGTGTAGCAGGATCTTTATTTAGTTTGATGCATACACTTGTTCTTTTTTGGTAGCCCTTTTGTAATGATGGCTGATGTTTAGTTTGGAAGAGAGAGAGCTGCATCTTCATTCTTCTGGCATGCTTACTGCTTCTGTTGCACCCCCAGCCCTGGTTGCTGCTGCTGCTGTTTTCAATGTACAATCAGTAGTATATTTCGTCTGTTAGTTGAATAAATGTGTTGTTAGAACGACAAGCACAATGTTTTGGAAGTCATTGCATGGTTCGATCCTTTAGTGCCCCGTACCGTACGTAGCTCATACTATTTTTCGTATGGAACACATTTTCCACTTGTTGATAACGTGCAGCCCACTGATGAAGGCCCAATAGAGAAGCCCATAGTTAACTGGAAGGGAGGCTCTCACCTGAATCCGGCCCAGGTACATGCTCATGGTGCCCTAAACATAAATAAGTAAATAAATAAATAAAGCTAAATGCTCATGCACCAGTTCTTTGGGAAAATAGGTAGCCCAGTATTTCTTTTTGAAGAATACCCAAGCTAGGCCTATTTGTTTTCTCTGAAATACTGGGCTGTAAATCTTTCAAGACGAGGAGGGATGCATTTCGTCCTGGCCAAAGAGTATGGTCAATGTCTGTTAAAAGTAATATCAAAAGGGGTTGAAAATTCCAAAAAAATTATAGCAAATGGGATATTAGTTTCTTTTTTTGTTTTTGTTCTTCACTGATATCTTATACGTATTTCATTGGATTTAACATGACATAGTACTAATTTATTTTTAATTTTTTTTAGTATGGCTATTAATTTTTGGATTAAGAATATTTCGTTCCCCAACGAAAATCTGCGAATTTTCAAAATTTCCCACATATTTAGTTAATTTTTTGACCCTGGTACTGACCAGAAAATGGCCAGCAATTCTAAAAATGGAAAACGGGCTGCAATAAATTCCATATGAATTAGAAAATGAGTAAAAATTATAAAAATAATAGCAAATGGGCTGTGCCACAGATTTCGAGGCTGACTTGTTTACGCAAGGCTTTGTCAGTGAACACACAATTCTAGCAGCAGTGACTATTGGATGTCCATCCAACGACCGACGTGCTTCTTCAATCTCTGATCTTCCTGCTCCAGCCGCCTAAACTAGCACCGGTGGGACTGCCTGCTCCCTCCTCTTGTGGCCCGCTGTGATGCCGCGCAGGCTTCCCCGGCCCACTCTACTCCCTCTGCTGGCCTGGCCGCACGCAATCAACTGCCTCCTTATTACGCGAAAAAAATGATTCCTCCCACTGACATCTGGGGTGCACCGGTTGGGAGGCTGACCTATGGGCCTACTAAGTTGACGCGTATGCAGGGCTTGTCAACTTAGTGAACAAACGATTCTAGCAGCAGTAACCATTGGATTTGAATCGAACGGTCCAGCTGCTTCTTCAATCGCTGCTCTTCTTGCACCAGCCACCCATACCAGCGCCAGGGAGACCGCCTGCTCCTGCTTCCAGTGGCCGGCTGTGCTGCCGTTGAGGCCTCATCGCCCCCTGCTACTCCCACCGCTAGCCAGGCCCTGCAGCGACGGCAGCCTCACACCGCAGCTGAACCAGTGAACCCTCATACTCCTCTCCGCGTTGGCATCCACTGCCACGTCTTCCCCGGCTCCACGTCATCCCCTTCCTAGGCCTCGCCGTCATCCACCGCCTTGGTGCTCTCGGCGCGGCATGGTCAATGTGGTCAACGACATTCCATCGGAAGAGTACTATACGTGGAGAGGCTGACAACTGGGTCCACGACCACAGCCCAGTTTTTTTGTGATTTGCCAAGTAAGTCACTTTGTCACGCCTGTTGGGCTGCAAATCTTTCAAGACGAGGGAGCTTTCATTCGGCTGGCCGAGAAAATGGCCCATTAGTAATGAGAAATGGGTTGTACATTTTTAAAACACATCAAACCGGCAATTAGTTTCGAATATCTTTTTTTTTCCATTTCAAGATTTTAAATTACATTAATTTTTATGCATGGAGAATTTGTTGGATTTTATATTGATATACATTTATTTTTAAAATTAGTTTGAATGTGTGTCGAATTTTCGGATTAAAAACAGTTCGGACCGCACCGAAATATGCAAAATTTCGTATAATTTTTGGCCACAATATGGGCTGTAATGCTAACAAAAAGAATATGGGCTCCAAAAAAACCTTAAGAATTAGCAAATGGGCTGTAAATTATTAGAAATAATGGCAGATGGGCTGTATGCTGTTTTCCACAGATTTGAGACTTTCCTAAAAAAAGGTTGACGCACAAGTAGTGACTGTTGGATGGACATCCAATGGCCGTCGTGCTTCTTCAATCTCTACTCTTCCTGCTCCAGTCGCTCAAACAAGCGCCGGCGGGACTGCCTGCTCCCTCCTCCCCACGGGCGGCTGTGCTGCCGCGCAGGCCTCACCGCCCCACTGTACTCCCATCGCTGTCCTAGACATCCCTATACTCACCCACACCTGTTGTTATTCTCCGGCGACGACAGACGAACCAGTAAACCCTCGTACAGTCATACTCCCCTCCGCATGGGAAACAACTGCTGAGTCTTCCCTGCCCCCGTGTCATTCCCTTCCTAGGCCTCGCCGTCGTCCACCGCCCTGGTGCTCTCGGTGCGGCCTGGTCAACATGGTCAACGACCGACATGCATCTGAAGTGGACTGTACGTGGAGAGGCCGACAGCTGGGTCCACGGCCGCATGCAAGGAAATGCCTCCTTATTACGTGCAAAATAATGATTCCTCCAGCTGACATCAGGGACCCACCAAAAGGGCCTCTATATTTCGCGAAAAAATGTTACGGCCGCTAACAGGTCGGACCCACCAGCTATATCTTCGCACGCAAGGAAGTGCCTCCTTATTATGCACAAAAAAATGAATACTCCCCCTGTTAGCTGGGACCCAATATAGTGGCAGGCTGACTTGTGGGCCTACTAAGTTGACGGGGACAGAGGGCTTTGTCAACTTAGTCAATATGCACGATTCTAGCTCCAGTGACCGTACGATGTCCATCCAACGGTCGTAGTGCTTCTTCAACCTCTGGTCTTCTTGCTCCAGCCGCCCAAACTAGTGCCGGTCGTGCCTCGTGCTCCTGCCTCCCGTGGCCGGCTGCGATGCGGCGGAGGCCTCACCGCCGCCTACTACTCCCACCGCTGGCCAGACCATCCCTCTACTCACCCACACCCCCTGTTATTCTGCGGCGACGGCAGCCTCACACCACAGCGAACCAGTGAACCCTCGTACTCCTCTACGTGTGGGCATCCACTGCCGCGTCTTCCCCGGCTCCGCGTCGTCCCCTTCCTAGGCCTCGCCATCGTCCACCGCCCTGGTGCTCTCGGTGCGGCGTGGTCAAGGAACGGCTTCCATCGGACGTGGACTGTACGTGGAGAGGCTGACAGCTGGGTCCACGACCGCAGCAAGGAAGTGCCTCCTTATTAGGCGCAAAATAATTATTCCTCCTCCTGACAGCGGGGACCCACCGGACGGGCCACTGTATTTCGCAAAAAAAACATTTCCCCCTGACTGCTGGGACCTACCAACTACATCTTCGCATGCAAGGAAGTGCGTCCTAAAAAAAAGATTCGCCCCCTGACTGCTGGGACCCACTAGCTACATCTTAGCATGCAAGGAAGTGCCTGACAGTCGGGACCCACCTGGTCGAAGCGTATGTAGCATTGTCATTCTGGTCGCGAACGTATACGTACATATATACTGGTCGATGTAGAGGCGCGCACGTGTCGTAGTAGAGGCGCGTACGTGTCGTAGTAGAGGCACGCACGTAGCATGTACACGTACATACAGCGGCCAGGGTGCAAGAAAGAAAATACGGCCACGTATGTGTACATACGGGCGGGGTTTCGAACGCCTACTCGCGCATACGTACGGCCAGGGCTCGTGTACATGGCTGGGATGGAACGGAGAAATAGCGTCGTCGTCGTGTTCATGGGGAGCCAACCGGCTAGGTCGGAACGGAATGCATCGTCTTGTTCATCGGGAGGGCTTGGACGGAACATGCAATGGAAACGAGGCGTGGCGTACCATAGAACGGAGGAAACGGACCTCCTACATTCGGAACGGGGCCCTGTTGATCGGGAGGGGTCTGGTGTACCACAAAACGGATGAAACGGACCTCCTATGGTCGAAACGGGGGTCCTGTTGAACGGGAGGGGTGTGGCGTATCGCAAAATGGATGAAACGGACCTCCTACGATCGAAATGGGGGTCCTGTTGATCAAGAGGGGTGTGACGTACCGCAAAACGGACGAAACGGACTTGTGTTGGAGCACTACGGTCGAAACAGGGGTCCTGTTCATCAGGAGGGGTGTGGCGTACCGCAAAACGGGACTCCACGGGATACTGTTCATCTCCACCGTCGACCTCCTCCGGCCTCCACGGGCTACAGTCGACCTCCTCCAGCCTCCACGGGCTCCGGTTCATCCAGCCTCCACCGTGCGCTACTCCACCGGCTACTGTTCAACCACCCCTCCATGGGCACCCCTCCACCATCTACTGTTCATCCAGCCCTCCACACCACGGAGTCCTATTCAACCACCCCTCCACGGGCACCCCTCCACCGTCTACTGTTCATCCAGCCCTCCACACCACGGGGTCCTGTTCATCCAGAGGCAATGCCACCGCTCACTGTTCATCCAACCCCCCCGCAACACTCACTGTTCATCCAATCGATCGGCTTCAGTTAGCAGCAGTAGCGAAGGAATTGCTCAATCGGGTTCAGTTAACAGCCATAGATCGATCGCTCGGGTTCAGTAACACGTAGCCTGCAGTGCAATCGCTCGGGTTCAGTTAGAGCCCAACACCTCGCTCGGGTTCAGTTAGAGCCAACGCCTCGCACACACGCGCGTACGTGTACGAGAGAAACGCGCATCGCTCGGCCCCCGACCACCCACCATAACCGGGAACTCTCTGAAATTTTCCTCGCCCTCGCTTCTATCACGGTTTTTTCCATCATGGACGGCCCAAAGAATGTCATGCAGCTGCATCTCCGGCCTGCCCAGGACGAAAATCCCATTTTCTGTCATGATTTTTTGTCATAGAAGTAGGAGCCCACCACATCTATGATGATACCGGGTTTTCTCACAATTATCGTCATAGAAGTGTCATATGTATGACATAATTTTTTTTGCTCGGCCCAAAATGTCACAGATGTGTCTTTTTTTGTAGTGATACCTATCAGGCATTATGAGAAAGAGGAAAAGCTACTGCCCCCTACTTTTCTAGATTATAAGAGTATGGTAGCACATGAGTTTATTGTTAAAAATGATGAGAAGATGCTTAAGTATAATTTGAGATTTCATAAAACTCACAGTGAGACTATTATCTTGCCTGCACCATCTTTGTTTGACTTATCTTCAGGCACATTTCTCGTCTTGCCGGAGGCCGTTTACTCGTATCGGGGTCAGACATCAGCTCTAGAGCCTGAGCTGGAACCACCATTGGACCCTTATCGACCGTCCTTTTATCAGTGGGATCCGGAGGAGATCGCCAGCTGGTGGCACTCAGATGACACTCCTCAATACACCGGAGAGAGTAGCTCTGATCTGTGGGCATAGACCAACTTAGGCCAAAAGCCTGAGATTGGGGGAGTACATATTTCTCACCGACATTACATTCATGTTCACACACCCATCTTAGTTGTCGGTGCTCATACTTTTTCATTGTACTATCCATGCTAGTTTATTTCCTTCCCTTGCTTTCTTCTTGTGTGTTTGAATAACCTTAAGAAAACCAAAAAAATTAGTTAGTTTAATTTCCATGCTTGTGTAATTAAAAGAAATCGCGAAAAGATTTCTCGTTCTTCTTTTGCTTGTTGGGAGTTTTCCCGTGTAAATAGTTTATTTCTTCTCTTTTCTTTGGGGGCCGAGAGGAGAAGACCATAATGAAAATGTTGAGTGGCTCTTATATGCATTATCGTTGATTTAACCAAGAGCCCATATTACCTTGTCCTCTCCTTTGAATTGAATGCTTGCAGATTCCAGCTTAGTCCAATGCACATGCACTATTATTATTATCCACACCGTTCGGTCGTGCAAGTGAAAGGCAATAATGGCGATATATGATGGACTGATTGAGATGAGAGAAGCTGGTATGAACTCGACCTATCTTATTTTTCTAAATATGATTAGTTCATCGTTCCTGATTCAGCCTATTATGAACAAACATGTTTGCAATGACAATTAGAGATTATAGTTTCTTATGCCATGTTTAATTAGCTAGGAGTTTATAATGGTTTACCTTGCATGCCAACATGCTATTAAAATGGTTGTGATGTGGTATGATAGGGTGGTATCCTCCTACGAATGATTCGAGTGACTTGACTTGGCACATGTTCATACATGTAGTTGAAACAGAATCAACATAGCCTTCACGATATTTATGTTCATGGTGGATTATATCCTACTCATGCTTGCACTCAATGTTGATTAATTTTAATGCATGTTCATGACTGTTGTCGCTCTCTAGTTGGTCGCTTCCCAGTCTCTTTCTAGCCTTCACTTGTACTAAGCGGGAATACTGCTTGTGCATCCCAATCAATAAACCCCCAAATTATTCCATATGAGTCCACCATACCTTCCTATATGCGGTATCTACCTGCCATTCCAAGTAAATTTGTATGTGCCAAACTCCAAACCTTCAAATGAAATTCTGTTTTGTATGTTGTCGCTCCAAACCTTCAAATGCCAAACTCCAAACCTTCAAATGAAACTCCTAATTGAAACATGAGCTGCTCGAGCATGCAAAACAGAATTTCATTTGAAGGTTTGGAGTTTGGCACATACAAATTTACTTGGAACGGCAGGTAGATACCGCATATAGGAAGGTATGGTGGACTCATATGGAACAACTTTGGGGTTTAAGGAGTTTGGATGCACAAGCAGTATTGCCGCTTAGTACAGGTGAAGGCTAGCAAAAGACTGGGAAGCAACCAACTAAGAGAGCGACAACAGTCATGAACATGCATTAAAATTAATTCACACCAAGTACAAGCATGAGTAGGATATAATCCACCATGAACATAAATATCGTGAAGGCTATGTTGATTTGTTTCAACTACATGCGTGAACATGTGCCAAGTCGAGTCACTCAATTTATTCAAAGGAGGATACCATCCCATCATACCACATCATAATCATGTTAATAGCATGTTGGCACGCAAGGTAAACCATTATAACTCATAGCTAATTAAGCATGGCACAAGCAACTATAATATCTAAATGTCATTGCAAATATGTTTACTTCATAATAAGCTGAATCAGGAACGATGAACTCATCATATTTACAAAAACAAGAGAGGTTGAGTTCATACAAGCTTCTCTCATCTCAATCCGTCCATCATATATCGTCATTATTGCCTTTCACTTGCACGACCGAATGATGTGTATAATAATAATAGTGCACGTGCATTGGACTAAGGTGGAATCTGCAAGCATTCAACTCAAGAGGGAAGACAAAACAATATGGGCTCTAAATTAAATCAACAATCATGCATATGAGAGCCACTAAACATTTTCAATATGGTCTTCTACTCTCGACCCCCAAAGGAAAGAAAAGAAATAAAACTATTTACACGGGAAAGCTCCCAACAAGCAAGAAGAAGAACGGGAAATCTTTTTGGGTTTTCATTTTAATTACTACTACAAGCATGGAAATTAAACAAACTATTTTTTTGGTTTTTCTTAAGGTTTATCAAACACACAAGAAGAAAGCTAGAAAAATAAATTAAACTAGCATGGATAATACAATGAAAGAGTATGAGCACCGACAACTAGAATAGTGTGTGAACATGAATGTAAAGTCGGTGGGAAATACGTACTCCCCCAAGCTTAGGCTTTTGGCCTAAGTTGGTCTAATGCCAAGGATAACCTGGCTGATATCCGTAGTTGTAACTGGGGTCGTACTGAGATGCAGCAGCAATTGCATCCTGAGCTGCGACATGTTGGCGAGCCGCCTCCGCTCTCCCCTCGTGTTCAGCTGCCTCCTCCCTAGTAACAACATATCTTCATTTTTCCTGGTAGTAAAAAAGGAAAGGAGCAGGGAGAGTAACATGGACAGAGCTACGTCTGTCAAAGATTAGTCGATAATGGAGAAATTGTTCATTGCTTAAAAGAAAACAATGTTTGACCATCGCGTCATAATCTAAATAAGCAGGAGGCAACACCATATCCTCCTCTCGTGGGGCTATACCAAGATAATTAGCAACACGGGTCGCATAAATACCCCCAAATAAATCTCCAGTCATACCATTATTATGCACCTTACGTGCGACTATTGCCCCCAAGTTATAATCTTTATTACCTAACACAACACTCTTGAGGACACAAAGATCAGGTACACACATATGACATGCTTCATCTTTACCGTTAATGCGTCTACCAATGAAGAGAGCAAAATAATGTATAGCAGGAAAATGAATGCTCCCTATGGTAGCTTGTGCTATGTTCCTAGATTCCCCCACAGTAATACTAGAAAGAAAGTCTTTATATTCAGATTTATGGGGTTCATTAACATTGCCCCACTGTGGGAGTTTGCAAGCAGTTGTAAAATCTTCTAAGTCCATGGTATAAGATTTATCATAAATATCAAACAGGACACTCTGAGAATTACGTGAAGATTTATATTTAAACCTTCTTACGAATGAATCAGTCAATTGATAGTACTGAGGACACTTATCTTGTAAGAATTCCTCAAGATCGGCATTACGCACATATGCGTCAAATTCATCCTTGATGCCTGCATTGACCATAAACTCGTCTGCTGGCCACTCACAAGCTCGCACTTCGGCATCCCTTGGTAGCTCCGCGTCTTGCTCACGCATAGCACGCCTAGGTCCTTTCTTTGTTGAGGAACCACCTTGGTACATTCTCCTAGACACATTTCTTTTTCTGAAAATTTCTGAAATTTTTAGTAACTTCAAAATAAAAGTGAATAAAACTAAACAAGATTGGTAGCAACTACTCCTATAAGTGCCTAGAGCCTATATCATGCATTAGAATCACTTGGGACCTCATAAATTTGACATGCAAGCTCAAGAATAGGGACACCTATGCAACAAAATTTTGCAATGAATAAAGCACTAGAACAAAAACTAATTGGACCAATGGAGGAGTCACATACCAAGCAACAATCTCCCAAAGTAGTTTTGTGAATGGAGCTTTGAGCAAGGAGATCGAAAATCGCAGCAAAACGAGCTAGAACTCGTGCTTGAGCTGGATGAGGATTTCTTTGGGAAGAAGATGGAGTGTGTGGGTGCAAGAATAAGTGGAGCGGGGCCACCGTGGGCCCACGAGACAGGGCGGCGCGCCCAGGGTGTGTGGGCGTGCTCTCCACCCTCGTGGCCAGGTGCTTTCCCCTCCTGTAGTGTTTTCAGTGCCTAAAATCCTCAAATAATCCATAAAAAATCATACTAAATTTGCAGGGCATTTGGAGCACTTTTATTTTTGGGATATTCTTTTATTGCATGGATAATTCAGAAAACAAACAGATAATACTATTTTTGCTTTATTTATTCTAAATAACAAAAAGTAAAAAGAGGGTATAGAAGGTTGTGCCTTCTAGTTTCATCCATCTCATGATCATCAAAATGAATCCACTAACAAGGTTGATCAAGTCTTGTTAACAAACTCATTCCGAATAACACGGAACCGGAGGAATTTCGAATAACACTAAGTTACCTTAACGGGGATATGAACATCCCCAATAATAAGAATATCATACTTTTTCTTGACAGTAGGATGAGGAAATTCAAAACCTCCAATGATAATAGTTGGAACTTTTCCAATAGAATTGATGCTATAAACTTGAGATTGTTTCCTCGAAAAGTGTACCGTATGCTCATTACCATTAACATGAAAAGTGACATTGCCTTTTTTGCAATCAATAATAGCCCCTGTAGTATTCAAAAAGGGTCTACCAAGGATAATCGACATACTATCATCCTCGGGAATATCAAGAATAACAAAGTCCGTTAAGATAGTGACATTTGCAACCACAACAGGCACATCCTCACAAATACCGACATGTATAGCAGTTGATTTATCGGCCATTTGCAAAGATATTTCAGTAGGTGTCAACTTACTCAATTCAAGTCTACGATATAAAGAGAAAGGCATAACACTAACACCGGCTCCAAGATCACATAAAGCAGTTTTAACATAGTTTCTTTTAATGGAGCAGGGTATGGTTGGTACCCCTGGATCTCCAAGTTTCTTTGGTATTCCACCCTTAAAAGTGTAATTAGCAAGCATGGTGGAAATTTTAGCTTCCGGTATCTTTCTTTTATTTGTAATGATATCCTTCATATACTTAGCATAAGGATTTAATTTAAGCATATCAGTCAGGCGCATACGTAAGAAGATAGGTCTAATCATTTCCTCAAAGCACTCAAAATCCTCATCATCCTTTGTCTTGGATGGTTTAGGAGGAAAAGTCATGGGTTTCTGAACCCATGGTTCTCTTTCCCTACCGTGCTTCTTAGCAACAAAATCTCTCTTATCACAACGTTGATTCTTTGATTGTGGGTTATCAAGATCAACAACAGGTTCAATCTCTACTTCATATTATTGCTAGGTTGAGCATCAACATGAACATTATCATTAACATTATTAGTAGGTTCATGTTCATCACCTGATTGTGTTTCAGCATCATAAATAGAAATATCATTGGGATTCTCAGGTGTGTCTACAATAGGTTAATTAGAAGCATGCAAAGTCATATTGTTTTTCTTTTTGGAAGAACTAGGTGCCTCTAAATTATTTTTCTCTGAGAATCCTGCTTGATTCTCTTAGGGTGGCCTTCACGATACAAAGGTTTCTGACTCATTCTACCAGTTCTAGTAGCCACTCTAACAGCAAAGTCATGTTTATTATTTAATTCATCGAGCAAATCACTTTGAGCTTTAAGTACTTGCTCAGCTTGAGTGGTAACCATAGAAGCATATTTGCTAATGAGTTTAAGTTCACCTTTAACTCTAGCCATATAATCACTCAAGCGTCCTATCTCGAAAGCATTATTCTTTAATTCCCTACCAACATAAGCATTAAAACTTTCTTGTCTAGCCATAAAGTCATCAAACTTATCTAAGCACTGGCTATGAAATTTAGTAGAGGGAATTTCAACCTTATCATATCTATAGAGAGAATTTACCTTTACTACCTGTGTCGGGTTATCAAGACAATGTGTTTCTTCAACAGGAGGTGTATTAAGGCCATGTATTTCTTCAATAGGAGGTAACTTCTTAACATCTTCAGCTTTAATACCTTTTTCTTTCATTGATTTCTTTGCCTCTTGCATATCTTCAGAACTGAGAAATAGAACACCTCTCTTCTTAGGAGTGGGTTTAGGAATAGGCTTAGGAGTTGGCTCAATTGGTTCAGGAATTGCCTCAGGAATTGGCTCAGGAAGAGTCCAGTTATTTTCATTAGTCAACATATTATTCAATAACAGTTCAGCTTGGTCGACTGTTCTTTCCCTGGAAACACAGCCAGGACAGCTATCCAAGTAGTCCTTGGAAGCATCGGTTAGTCCATTATAAAAGATATCAAGTATTTCATTTTTCTAAAGAGGATGATCAGGAAAAGCATTAAGTAATCGGAGAAGCCTCCCCCAAGCTTGTGGGAGACTCTCTTCTTTGATTTGCACAAAATTATATATTTCCCGCAAGGCAGCTTGTTTCTTATGAGCAGGAAAATATTTAGCAGAGAAGTAATAAATCATATCCTGGGGACTACACACACAACCAGGATCAAGAAAATTAAACCAAGTCTTAGCATCACCCTTTAATGAGAACGGAAATACCTTAAGGATATAATAATAGCGAGACTTCTCATCATTAGTAAACAGGGTGGGTATATCATTCACCTTGGTAAGATGTGCCACAACAATTTTAGATTCAAGGCCATAAAAAGGATCAGATTTAACCAAAGTAATTATTTCATGATCAACAGAGAATTCATAATCCTTATCAGTAACATAGATAGGTACAAAAGCAGGGTCAGGGTTCATTCTAGCATTAAGGGACTACTGCTTCCATTTAGCTAATAACTTTTTAAGATCATATCTATCTTTGCAAGCAAAAATAACTCTAGCACCTTCCTCATTCATAACATAACCCTCAGGAACAAAAGGTAATTCATAATCAGGGGAAGAACTTTCATCATCACTATCATCAGTAATAGCATCTTCAATAATTTCATTCTCTCTAACCCTAGCAAGTTGTTCATTAAGAAATTCACATAGTGGCACAGTAGTATCACACGCAGTAGTAGTTTCATCATAAGTATCATGCATAGCAGAAGTGTCATCATCAATAACATGTGACATATCAGAATTCATAGCAGTAGTAGGTTTAGGTTTTGCAAACTTACTAATAACGGAAGGAGAATCTAGTGCAGAGCTAGATGGCAGTTCCTTACCTCCCCTCGTAGTTGAGGGCAAAATCTTGGTTCTTGCGTCTTTCAAGTTCTTCATAGTGATCAGCAGATATAAATCCCAAGTGACTCAAAGAATAGAGCTATGCTCCCCGGCAACGGCGCCAGAAATTAGCCTTGATAACCCACAAGTGTAGGGGATCGCAACAGCTTTCGAGGGTAGAGTATTCAACCCAAATTTATTGATTCGACACAAGGGGAGCCAAAGAACATTCTTAAGTATTAGCAGTTGAGTTGTCAATTCAACCACACCTGGATAACTTAGTATCTGCAGCAAAGTATTTAGTAGCAAAGTAGTATGATAGTAATGATAACAGTGGCAAAAGTAAAGATAATAGTTTTGTAGTAATTGTAACAGTAGCAACGGAAAAGTAAATAAGTGAAGCACAAGATGTGAAAAGCTATTAGGCATCGGATCAGTGACGGACAATTATGTCGGATGTGATTACTCATGTAATAGCTATAACATAGGGTGACACAAAACTAACTCCAATTCATCAATGTAATGTAGGCATGTATTCCGGATATAGTCATATGTGCTTATTGCAAAAAACTTGCATGACATCTTTTGTCCTACCCTCCCGTGGAAGCGGGGTCCTAGTGGAAACTAAGGGATATTAAGGCCTCCTTTTAATAGAGAACCGGACCAAAGCATTAGCACTTAGTGAATACATGAACTCCTCAAACTATGGTCATCACCAAGAAGTATCCCGATTATTGTCACTTCAGGGTTGTCGGATCATAACACATAATAGGTGACTATAGACTTGCAAGATAGGATCAAGAACTCACATATATTCATGAAAACATAATAGGTTCAGATCTGAAATCATGGCACTCGGGCCCTAGTGACAAGCATTAAGCATAGCAAAGTCATAGCAACATCAATCTCAGAACATAGTGGATACTAGGGAACAAACCCTAACAAATCTAACTTGATTACATGGTAAATCTCATCCAACCAATCACCGTTCAGCAAGCCTACGATGGAACTACTCACGCACGGTGATGAGCATCATGAAATTGGTGATGGAGGATGGTTGATGATGACGACAGCGACGAATCCCCCTCTCCGGAGCCCCGAAAGGACTCCAGATCAGCTCTCCCGAGAGAGATTAGGGCTTGGCGGCGGCTCCGTATCGTAAAACGCGATGAAACTTCCTCTCTGTTTTTTTATTCACGAAACAGAATATATAGAGTTGGAATTGAGGTCGGCGGAGCTCTAGGGGGCCCACGAGATAGGGGGGGCGCCCAGGGGGGGAGGGCGCGCCCCCACCCTCGTGGACAGGGTGTGGGCCCCCTGGTCTTCATCTTTTGCCAGTATTTTTTTTATATTTTCCAAAAGTTATCTCCGTGGATTTTCAGGTCATTCCGAGAACTTTTGTTTTCTGCACAATAAACAACATCATGGCTGTTCTGCTGAAAACAACGTCAGTCCGGGTTAGTTTCATTCAAATCATGCAAGTTAGAGTCCAAAACAAGGGCAAAAGTGTTTGGAAAAGTAGATACGTTGGAGACGTATCAGACCCCGCTGCCACGGGAGGGTAGGACAAAAGATTTCATGCAAGTTTTTTTCCATAAGCACGTATGACTATATTTGGAATACATGTCTACATTATATTGATGAACTGGAGCTAGTTCTGTGTCACCCTATGTTATAGCTATTACATGAGGAATCGCATCCGACATAATTATCCATCACTGATCCAATGCCTACGAGCTTTTCACATATTGCTCTTTGCTTAGTTACTTTATCGTTGCCACTATTACAATTACTACAAAACTGCTACTGTTACTTTTGCTACTGTTACCATTACTTCCATACTACTTTGCTACTAAATACTTTGATGCAGATACTAAGTTATCCAGGTGTGGTTGAATTGACAACTCAAGTGCTAGTACTTGAGAATATTCTTTGGCTCCCCTTGTGTCGAATCAATAAATTTGGGTTGAATACTCTACCCTCGAAAACTATTGCGATCCCCTATACTTGTGGGTTATCACTCTTCATTCCAATGTTCCTTGTCAGTCACAAAAGCCAGAAGGCCAACATCTCGAAAGCATACAATGGCTTCTTCAAGACAGGGCAACCCAACCATAGCATCGCAATCCATATGCTTGTGCGGGAAAATCCGGTTCTGGTTGTACAGGATGCAAGAGTAATAGCTTATTTGCTGATGGCTCCTAAATCTGTCAGATGTGATCTTGGGCTTCGTGTATGGGTTCTTGGCGCTATCAAAGAAAGTAATGTGCTCTCTGAAACTAAGCACACTGAATGAGCCTTGTGAAGTGACAACACTTGGAGGCCTAGGCAGACGTGGCTTTGGCTTCTGAACTTGAGGCCTCTACTCCACATGATAATCATACTATGGCCCAGGAGGAGTAGGTGGAACCATAATGGGCCATCTGACTGTGACAAGCTGGCCTTCATGATTGAATGCTTGTTCCATGGTATGAGGTTGTGGTGAAGGAACAACGCCATCTGAGGTGACTGGCGTCACAGTGGCTTCAGCATTCACATTTGCTTCAGGCTCCACATTGTCGTCAGCCATGATAGGGTCATTGGCTTCAACAACATTGTTGGTGACAGCCTCAGTGTTTTCAACCTCCATCTGGTCAATGACAGGAGGGTCGGGCACGATCACATTCTCTTCAAGAATGACCTGATCATTAGCAAGGGGTGTGGCTTCTCTTTATTCTTCTCTTCTTTCCTCTTTAGTTGATGCAGCCGGAATGTCTTCAACAGCTTTAGCTTCAGACTCGTGAGCAATCGCAGAAGGATTGGCATCAGGGGACACTTGACGTGCCATTGAGCTAGTTTGTTGCGATTCTTCTTCTGGAATGGTCGACATGGAGACAGGTGGCCTTAGGCCTTTGTGAAGCTTGCAAAATGCTGGCGACGCCTTTGGAGATGGAGTGGTCTCCATGTAGTTGTCATCATCAAGTACCGAAGAGGTGACTTGAGCAGGTGGAGTACGGGGTGTTTCATCTTGTACTGGGGTGTCTTCTTGTTGGCGCTCAACCCATGAGTCATCTTGAGCAATTGGCGTCAATGGACGACCAATGCTAATATATTCACTTCTCGCTGGAGCAGGCGATGATACCAACTGGGGCTTGAGCTAGGAAGGACTTTATCATCATGCACATTTTCTTCATGACCAATGTCTTCAGCTGCGTTGGGGTCAATAGCTGGAACTTCTTCAGTTTCTGGAGCCTCTGTAGGAGCAGGCTCATGAACAAAGAGGCGGTGCTCACGATTTGCAGAGGCAGGGAAGGCAACAGAAATGGGTTCAACAATGAGAGGCTCTTGGGCAGCAGCACGCTCTTTTCTTGAATACTTAGAGCCCTTTGTCTTCAGCTTTTTCTTGGAGGGAGCATCATCAGATGTATCCATGTGCTTCCTCTTCCTGGCTTCGGCTTCACCTTTCCTGGTGTTCTAGAGTTCATAAGTAGCAGAGGGAACCTTTGGCTTCGAGCTAGTCATGCTAGCAGGGAAGACAATGCTTGGTTGTCCCTGCCTTGGAGCATCAGGATTAGCTTCGGCATGTTTCTTGCTTTTCTTGGCAACCATTCTGGGATCGATGCCAGGACGCCCAAGGGCCTTCCTCTTTTCAGCTTCATTGTGTGCTTGCACACATTTCTGCGCATAAGCCTTCATGTGTTCTCGAGAGCCTTTGGCTTCTTCACGCTTCTTGTGAAATTTAGCCTTGAGGTCATGCAACATCTTCTTGAAAATTTGCACATCAGCCACACTGAGCTTGTGCATGTGCTTCTTGAAATGCGCCTTCTCATAATCAATATTCTTTTTGAGCTTGACGATTTTCTGAGCTAAGGCCTGTTCTTAGCAATGGATCCATGAAACGTGATGCTGATGCCCACTGGCAGTTGTAGGTTGTCAATGCTGATGCTCTGGTCATCAAATCATTCATCGATGAAGTTATTTAATATGTCAACATCAAAGAGGGGAAGATAACTGAAGATCTCCGCCTCTTACTTGCTCTTGATCAGCATCTCTAGATCTTCATCACTTGACAAATCAATGGTGTCTTCCTTGTTGCGCAGAACGACAGCAGGTGTGTGGGGTTTCCCCAGAAACCTTCTTGGGCAATTGCTTCTTGGTCCTCTTGGACAAACGAGACATATCTTCAGATTGCACACTGGATTCAGGAGGTGCAGTTTTCAGAGGCTTCTTCAAAGCTTTTGGGGTAGCAGGAGCAGAGGGCTTTGAAGATTTTGCCTTTTTCTTCTGCTTTGATGGTGATGGAGCATCATCAGAGTCTGCTTCTTCAGCAGATTGCTCCAATGCAGCCCTCTGGGCAGCAATGTGGGACATAACCCCATCGAAGTTGCTGAAGGGGCCAATTCTGTTCTCGTTGGCTTCATGAGTACCATTTGACCTTGGTGCAGAGGGGCCATGATTGAAGTTGAGGCCAAATTCCTCCTGATTCTTGACAGCTGAATCCTTTGCGAACTGAAGGTTGCGCTTGAAGAGATTGTCATTTATAACCCACAAGTGTAGGGGATCGCAACAGTTTTCGAGGGTAGAGTATTCAACCCAAATTTATTGATTCGACACAAGGGGAGCCAAAAAATATTATTAAGTATTAGCAGTTGAGTTGTCAATTCAACGACACCTGGATAACTTAGTATCTGCAGCAAAGTATTTAGTAGCAAAGTAGTATCATAGTAACGGTAACAGTAGCAGTTTTGTAGCAATTGTAACAGTAGAAACGGTAAAGTAAATAAGCAAAGCACAATATGTGAAAAGCTCGTAGGCATTGGATCAGTGATGGATAATTATGTCGGATGCGATTTCTCATGTAATAGTTATAACATAGGGTGACACAGAACTAGCTCCAATTCATCAATGTAATGTAGGCATGTATTCCGAATATAGTCATACATGCTTATGGAAAAGAACTTGCATGACATCTTTTGTCCTACCCTCCCATGGCAGCGGGGTCCTAGTGGAAACTAAGGGATATTAAGGCCTCCTTTTAATAGAGTACCGGACCAAAGCATTAACACATAGTGAATACATGAACTCCTCAAACTACGGTCATCACCGAGAAGTATCCTGACTATTGTCACTTCGGGGTTGTCGGATCATAACACATAATAGGTGACTATAGACTTGAAAGATAGGATCAAGGACTCACATATATTCATGAAAACATAATAGGTTCAGATCTGAAATCATGGCACTCGGGCCCTAGTGACAAGCATTAAGCATAGCAAAGTCATAGCAACATCAATCTCGGAACATAGTGGATACTAGGGATCAAACCCTAACAAAACTAACTTGATTACATGGTAAATCTCATCCAACCCATCACCGTCCAACAAGCCTACGATGGAATTACTCACGCACGATGGTGAGCATCATGAAATTGGTGATGGAGGATGGTTGATGATGTCGGCGTTCTAGGAACGGGGGTACCCAGACTTGCCTGCCTGCAGCCTGCGGCGTGGCTCAAGGGGTGGCCCAGTACGGCCCGTCTTCATCAACGCAAGCTCAAGACCCTCGCAAGGGGCTAGGCCTCGCGGGGCGGACGACAGGAAGCTTCCTCAGGCACGGCCTCGTCAGGTTGGCTCGCGAGGAGGCGGAGAGATCAAGGCGGGGTACCTCACGAGGTGCCCGTGACGCAAGCCATGATGACCAAAGCGAGGCGGGCGCCAGGCGGGCACCGGCCTACGCAGAGTCCTTGTTTCCTCTTTGGTGCAAAGGGAACAAGCGCAGGCAAGAGTATCAAGCAAAGGCAACCATTTCGGTGCAACAAGACCAAGACCAGCAGAACGGCAGGAAGGAGGTCATCGTGGAGCCCAAGCCGGCATCACCGCCAGAGTCTTTGGCAGGCGAGGACCAACTTTAGTCAGGATAATCATACTAGATGTTCCCCTTCAAAATGGCCAATTGTTGGCGCCCTTCCCGCTCAATATTTGGGAAGAGGCCTAGGGCCTCCGCCTACAAATAGGACTAGCCACCATTTGGGCAGAGGGATGGGGAGACGAAGAAGAGGAGAATTAGAACCTTAGCACCACCACCACCACAAGAACTCCTCCCCTCGCGAGGCAGTTCTTCCTTGTATTGTTCATCATCAGCCCCCTGAGGCAATCCACTACGCCACAAACTAGAGTGGGGTATTACACCGCAATGGTGGCCCGAACTAGTATAAACCTCGTGTCCCTTGTGTTGTTCTTCGTGTAGTTTAGATCCTTGCAAGGCGACGAGACATAGGTAGGTAGGAGGTGCGATCTCCGTGTGCACCCCAGAGTTCGAACCTAGAGGGTCTGCTGGAACCCGAAATCCGACATTTGGCGCACCAGGTAGGGGTGCACCGGAATCCGCCTTCCGTCACCCTATTTTTCGCCGCCCCTTGCATCCATGCAAACGCTCGTTGAGCCCGCGCCGAGCGCCGGGCCGCCCTCGCCACTCACGTCACCTAGAAGGCCCCCGTCGGCGGGTGCCGCCGTCGTTCCTCGTCACCTTCCGCCAACGCCGCCACCGGCCCGGCGGGGAACGAGCAGCAGGCGTCGTCTCTGCATCCTTCGGTGTGGCGAGAAGGCCGCACCGCCACCCCGTCGCTGAATCTAGCCGGTTCCTCGTCCCACGCCCGTTGTGCTCCTGCGGACGCGCACGCCGCGCTGCTCCTGGCGCGGGAACTCCTGCACTACCATCCCGTCGACGACCTCTACGACGAGTGGCTCTCCCGCATCACCGAGCTCGTCAGCGCCGCTGGGGGCTCCCCTGCTCCATCCCTCTCGCTGCATCGCGCCTCGCCTTGCACGGGCGATGAAGCTCCGGGGGCGCCTCAGCCGCCTCTCCCTCAAGAAGGCGCCTTGGCCCCAAGGCGCGTGGCCCCTGGGCGGAACCCGCTCCGTCCGGCACCAGCACAGCAAGAGAAGAGCTACCAAGAGATCCCTCGTCCCCAAGAAGCTGCCCGGGCGCTCCCCGTACCGGCCCATCACGACCGCGCTCCTGCTCCAGCGTGCCAAGACCCCGCGCTGCTCCTGGCAGCAGCACACGGAGACTTCCAAGATCAAGCCCTCCGTCACCCAAGGCCTCCCGTGGCCACTACAGGCTGCCGTGCCTTCACCGCCGAGCTGCGCGGCGTGGCCTGGCCGGGCAAGTTCAAGCCAGATTTGCCCCCACGCTACGATGGCACGGCCAACCCTGCGTAGTTCCTCCAGCTCTGTGAGCTGGGCATCGAAGCCGCCAACGGGGACGAGAAGGTCATGGCGAACTGGTTTCCCATGGCGCTCAAGGACGGTGCCCGCACCTGGCTCCTGAACCTGGCTCCTGGCACGATTTCCTCCTGGGACGAGATGCGCACCCGATTCATCGCCAACTTCCAAGGCACATGCGACCGGCCCCCGGCCATGAGCGACTTGTGCCGCATCAAGCAGCAACCAGGAGAGACCCTGCAGAAGTTCATCCAGCGTTTCAACAACGCTCGCCTTAAGATCCCCAGGGTGTGTGAGGAGGCCATCATCTCAGCCTTCTCCGACGGTGTGCGTGATGTCAAGATGAAAGAAGAGCTTGCGATCCATGAAGACCTATGCACCTCCCTGGAGTTGTTCAACTTGGCGACCAAGTGCGCCAGGGATGAGGAAGGACGCCTTTCCCTCCTCGAGCTACCAGCTGCCGACCCAGAAGAGAAGAAGCCCAAGGTCAAGGACATGAAGCGCAAGGGGGCTGCCATGCTTGCAGCAGAACCGGACACCAAGCGGGGAAGGGATCAACCTGAGTCATCCAAGGGTAGCCGGTACTGCGTGTACCACGACCTCCACACCCACAACACCAACGTATGCCAAGAGCTCAGGGCCGTGCGGGACGTGCTCGCCGGCCGACGCCCCGAGCGCAACGACCGGGGCTATGGCTGAGGAGGAGGAAGAGGTGGAGGACGATGGGAAGATCGTGGCCCTCGCCAAGGGTGGCACGACTGACCTCACGAGGACCGCTGGCAGGATCAGCCTCGCGAGGGAGGCTGGAGGGATCAGCCTCACGAGGATCGTCCGCAAGGCAATGCGGGCCTCCCTCCTCTGCCACCACAGCCAAGGAGGAATGAAGACCATCATCAGGACGAGGGGGCTGGGGGCTTCCAGGAGCTGCGCGCAATCGCTTGCATCTTGGGCGGAGCTCAAGCCCCAGTCTCTCAGCGCATCTTTAAGCAGTTTGCTCATGAAGTGAATGCAGTCCTCCCCAAGCTCGAAGCCACACGCCCCCTCAGGTGGTCAGCATGTGCCACCACGTTCAGCTCAGCGGATCAACTCAAGTGCGCAGCCACAGCCGGAGTCCTCCCGATGCTTTGTTCCCCGATCATCAGCAATGTGCAAGTCACTAGGACCCTCATCGATGGCGGGGCAGGGCTCAATGTCCTGTTCGTCGAGACATTCAACAATCTCCAAGTGCCATACAACCAGCTTCAGGCAACCAAGCCTTTCTCAGGAGTCACTGATGGTTCCACAGTTCTGATAGGACATGTCCGCCTTCCTGTCACCTTCGGGAAGCGCGACAACTACCGCACTCAGCTCATTGACTTCGACGTCGCGCACATCCGCCTGCCGTACAATGCCATCCTCGGGTACCCATCTCTGGCCAAGTTCATGGCCGTGACTCATCATGGTTACAATGTCCTCAAGATGCCAGGAAGCGGTGGAGTCATCACGGTGCCTTGTGAAGAGAGAGACGCAGTATGTTCTTTGGAGCATGCTTTTCAAGCCGCATCAATTGAAGACCCAGATCACAGGAGCGGAAGGCTTCCCGAGGCAGTCCCGAAGAAGAAGAAGGCATCGCCTGGTCAGAAACCTCGAGAGGCAAGCCCCTCAAAGTCCACGCCCGTTCCAGGGGTGCCTCCTTCTGTCGCATAGGAAGGCGCGCCCGACGCTCTCCTCGAGCAAGGTTCGGGGGCTCTCTCCTGGAGGGCCATCGACTTTGCTAAGATCACGAGGGAGGCGCTCGGGCACCACTTGGAGGCGTGTTTGAAAGCACGTTTCCCTCAGGCAGGAGCAAGGTAAGGAGGGCCAAACCATCGGGAGTTCGTCAGCGAGATCATCCAGGAGCTGTTGGAGTCAGGAGTCATAAGTGGCAGCCGCCTACCTGCCATAGCTCCCCATCCGGGCGAGGATGGTGTGCTGCGCGTCTACATCGACATACCAGGGCTCAACCGAACCGCCTCTCAGGAGCGCCTCTGCCCCTCACACGTGGGATGCTGGGAAGGTCCACCCCACAGCTATGTTCGCATGCCTTACGGCTTGCCGAACACGGCTGCTGTGCGCCAGCGCCTCATGAGGAGCGTCCTGGAGGCTCAGGCGACCAGGTGTTGCACAGTCCTAGCAGAGATGGAGATGGTCCACGAGGATCCACCAGCACCTCCGGAGCCTCCCGAGGCTCCTGGGCCTGGGGGCTCGTGAAGATTGGCTTCCGCAGCGCACGACGTTTGCTACTTCAGCATCCCTTGATCTTCAACACCATCAGGTGACATTCTTTGAGTTTAATTTTTCAGCTGGGAGCGCCCTCAGGGCTGCACCATTCCCAGGCTGCGTGGGTCCGTCCCTGCATCATGTATCCCTTTTGTTCATGTTTTTAGCTTGCTTTGTTGGGGGGCGCCCCTCGGGCTGCATTATTCCCAAGCCACTTGGGCTTGACCCAGCGGCATGTATCCCTCTCGCGTTTATTCGGGTCATGCGTTTGACCCACCATGATCATTACTTGCTTGTGGTGACACCTTTGTTCCTTCATGCCGGCAGCTTGCACGTTAAAGGGGGGGTACCTGAGCATCGCGACTCACGGACTCTTACTAGCTCTCCAGCCCTCACCTCCTGGCCTTGTCCACGGCATCGCGACCTGGCATACCAGCGACGACTGAGCTCGCTCGAGGTCTGGGACCCGAGGACGTAGAGCGTCGACATCTAACCAAACTTACAGGAGCACATTACAAGTAAAGGCCCAGAGCCAGGCGCAACCCACCTTGAGGTACGGCCCCGTGAGTCCCGCGCTGGCTCACGTGTGCCTAGATACACCTTGCCAAGCCCTACCATGCCAGCCACGTGTCAGGGCGGGGTTGTACACGCCCAGGGGGCTCCTCCTAGAGGGGAGCCCCCTCCCACGCACCAGTGGAAGCACCATGCTCCGCGCTGGCTGACGACACTGCCGAGGAGCGGCTATGCCTGTACACATACGGAAGCGCTATGCTCCGCGCTTGTGATAAACAACTGAGGGTGGCCCCCGGCCGCATCAACCTCAGGGAGCCCAGAGCTCAGTGTCTGGCCTCATCGTAACGCCTCCCCTCGGGAGTGCCGCGCGAGGGGGCTGGGCACGAGGGCTACGCCTGGGTCATGCCCAGACGCACGCCACCCAGCCAGGCCCCTCGAGCCTGGTTCATCGCACGTCTCTCCCCGAGCGGAGCCAAGGTACGAAGGCCGTTTGAACATCAAGGGGGACTCCTGAGCATCGCGACTCAGGAGCCTAACTGGTCAAGTAGCCCCTCACCCCTTAGTTCCAAAAGGCTAACGGCGGTTGAGGTATGCGCGGGGCCGGGCTCTGCCGATGTAGAACGGTAAATCTGTTCACACATCTCCCCTCCCTGCTTGCTATTCGCGCGTCAAGGGGGACTCCTGAGCATCGCGACTCAGGAGCCTAACTGGTCACGTAGCCCCTCACTCCTGGGTCCCGTCCTGGTTTCTGCTCGAGGCTAACGGCAGCTGAGGTATGCGCGGGGCCGGGCTCTGCCGACGTACAACACAAGCAAGTAGGAAGGAAAAACGCAAATCTCAAGGAATTCAAAAACAAATATTACAGTCCATAGATTGTCTCCACAATGCTAAACACAAGTTTAAACGCCTCCACGAGGCATGATGCATGTTGCAGGAGCTGAAAGCAGGACAAGAGCCGCAAGGGGGTCACTTTCCGGCAGCGCCATCGCTGGCGGCGGAGCCGCGCTGGGCGGTTTCGCTTCGTGGAACCTCAGGATCGGCAGCACCTCACCTCGGCTTGGTGCTGAAGGCATAGAACCTCGCCAGCAGAGCCTCCGCTCGACCCTTCACAGCTTCAGCAGTGGCAGCGGCAAGATCGCCACTCACAGGCTCCAGCAGGCTGTCAAGGTCAACGTTGGGGTCGCGAAGGTAGACGTGGGTGAAGACACGCGTCAGTGCTGCAGAAGAAAGGACACGCGCCTCAGCCTCAGCCGTGGGGCCCATGCCGATCGCGACATCTTCAAGGGCGTGGACCAGGAAGGGAAGCAACTTCGCAGGTCCGTCCTCGGCGCCGGCCAGCGAACTCTCCAGGCCGCTGTCATAAAGCGTCTTCAGCAAGGAGCGAGCTTTCTCTTCCAGCTTCGTGAAGGCCACACGGTCCTCGGCCAGGACCCGCGCCTTGCCGTCCAACTCGATCTTCCTCGCCTCCAACGACTGCTCCAGCGTATCAAAGCGGCCATGGCACTCATCAAGCTCGGCATCCCGGTCCTTGGCGGCAGTCTCGCGAGCCTTCATCTCTGCCACCTTCTCCTGGCGGTCACGGGCCTCCTTGGCGAGCTGGTCATGAAGGCCTTGCAGCTCGCTCTCCAGCGCCTTGCAGCGACCCCGAACGTCCGCAACCTCCCCCAAGGCGGCATCGCGAGCGGCCTTGGCCTGAAGGATGGCCTGCTTTTCCTTGTCACAGGCCGTCGCGGCCTGAAGCAGCGCCGCTCGAATTGAAGCATCAGAGCGGACCCAGCCGAAGGCCAGCTCCAGGCGCCCGACCACCAGGCGAGGGTCGGAGCCCTGGAGATCTCCTTGCGGCCGATCCAATTCAGCAGCAGCATGATCCAGGACGGTAGACGGAGCCGGAGAAATGGCACTTGGCGGAGTAGGAGGAAAAGAAGGCAGTGAGATCACGACACCATGAGTGGGGACCTTCCGCACCCCGATGATTGCGGCGGTGGCGTCAGGCGAAGGTGCCTCGAGTATCACTTGGGCCATGGGGGCTGAGCTCACCCTAGCATGCCCCGCCTGGCCTCGCGAGGATGACCGGGCAGGGGAAGCCCGGGACTTGCCGCACCCTTCTCCCGTGGGTGGAAGTGCCGCCCAGGACAAAGCCTTAGGGGCCCCCTTCAGCCTTTTCGCCGCAGGCGCCAACCTGGCCCAGGAATATGAACGTTAAGCCTCAGCAGCCAAGCAAGAAGCAAAACGAGAATCAAGCACTTACTGATCATCGCCCACGGACTCAAGCAACCTCCAGCCGAACTTGAAGCCAGAGAGCCGGCTGCTTGGGTCAACCTCGGGAGCCTCAGGAGCAGGAGGCGCGTCCGCAGATCGCCTCGGAGCCGGAGCAGGCCCGCGGAGAACCAGCCCCGACCTATCTTTCTTTGGGATCAGGGGCGGGCTCTCACCGCCTCGCTCATTGCCATCCTCGTCGTCGTCCAGCATAAGGCGAAGAGCGCGGGACCTGAGCCGAGGGAGGGGCTCTCTCGACTCCCCGCCAGTCGCCTCGGAGTCACGCTCCTCTTCCCGCCCCTCTTCTTCATCCTCTCTGCTGGAGTCGCTGGAGGACACGTTCACCGTCGTCCGGGCCGCCAGGTCCTCAGGAACCACCGCGGCACATGACCGTCCCTGTTGAAGGCTGGCATGGAGTTCACCACCCGCTCCCAATCGTCCTGAAGGAACAGGGGTACAGGAGCACCCTCCAGCCTCGCCACGTCTCCCCCAACCAAGGAATGGACGACCGCGGCCAGATCTTCGTCGGCCAAGACTACGGGGTCCGGGCGAAGCCTCCATAGCGGGAGCAAGTAGTGCCGAAGCAGAGCCACCCGGTGGTCCAGGAACTCCCTTAGGAGCGATGCCCCGGTCAGCTTCGCTGTTGCCATGTTGCCCGACCACAGTTCCGCGTCCATCCTCTCCAGCACTGGCTTCGCCAGGGATCGACGAGCTCCGCATGAGACCAAGCATCGACGGTCTCAGGCTGCCTCGTGGGCAGGATCAGCCGGGTGTGGATGCGCCCAACATCCACCATAACCCACTTGGTCCGGAAGCGTTCAATCCTCTTCCCAGGCTTCGAGATGGCATTGGAACTGGAGTACGCAACGAAGCTCGCGCACGCAGTGATGGGGCCGCGAGAAACCCGGAGGTAAAAGTAATGGCGCAGTAAGGCCACTAAGGGCTTTACCCCAACATGAGCTTCGCAGTAGTAGGCAGAAATCGCCAGGAGAAGAACAAAGTTGGGATGGAGATGCAGAGCTTGTAGGTTGTAATGGCGGAGAACAGAAAAGAAGAACTCGGAAAAGGGAGGCACCAGTCAGGCGGCGATGGCGCTCAAGAAGAGCGGGTAGAAAGTGCTTCCTTGGTCCTAGGGAAGGGCAGAGCCAACCTTGACTGCCGCCGCCCCGTCGCTGCCCTGCGCCGCTATCATCTGGCGCACCTGGGCAAGGCTCTTCTCCGACACGTTCGGAGAATCCAAGGCGGATGAGTACCAAGCTCCTGCCGGGGTACGGCGAGGCGCCATGCCTTCCTGGGGCGCAGGGTTAGAGTAGATCTAGGGATTTCGGGAGCGAGAAGGATGAGAGCAAGAAAGGGGATCTGGGCAATGACTGAAGAAGGCAAAGAAGGTAAGCCTGGCCGGGCACCGCTCACTTATCAATTCATGCAGTTGCCGAGGCGTCGTGGGGAAGCAGGGGCGCCCACGTCCAATCAACCGCCACGCGGCACCCAAGGCCGCAGGCTGTTGGGGCCCGCGGCGCTTCGCACTTGCCCCTTCACTTCTCTGCTAAGCCAAGTCCAGGCGCTCCTTGGGCCCGGGGGCTACTGTCGGCATTCTGGGAACGGGGGTACCTAGACTAGCCTGCCTGCGGCCTACGGCGTGGCTCAAGGGGTGGCCCAGTACGACCCGTCTTCATCAACTCAAGCTCAAGACCCTCGCGAGGGGCCAAGCCTCGCGGGGCGGACAACATGAAGCTTCCTCAGGCACGGCCTCATCAGGATTCTCGCGAGGAGGCGGAGAGATCAAGGTGGCGTACCTCAAGAGGTGCCCGTGACGCAAGCCATGACGACCAAAGCCAGGCGGGCGCCAGGCGGGCGCCGGCCTGCGCAGAGTCCTTGTTTCCTCTTTGGTGCAAAGGGAGCAAGCGCAGGCAAGAGTATCAAGCAAAGGCAACCATTTTGGTGCAACAAGACCAAGATCAGCAGAACAGCAGGAAGGAGGTCATCGTGGAGTCCAAGCCGGCGTCATCGCCAGAGTCTTTGGCAGGTGAGGACCGACTTTAGTCAGGATAAGTGTACTAGATGTTCCTCTTCAAAATGGCCAATTGTTGGCGCCCTTCCCGCTCAATATTTGGGAAGAAGCCCAAGGCCTCCGCCTATAAATAGGACTAGCCACCATCTGGACAGGGGGATCGAGAGACGAAGAAGAGGAGAATTAGAACCTTAGCCAACACCACCACCACCACAAGAACTCCTCCCCCCGCAAGGCAGTTCTTCCTTGTATTGTTCATCATCAGCCCCCTGAGGCAATCCACCACGCCACAAACTAGAGTAGGGTATTACACTGCAATGGTGGCTCGAACTAGTATAAACCTTGTGTCCCTTGTGTTGTTCTTCGTGTAGTTTAGATCCTTGCGAGGTGACGAGACATAGGTAGGTAGGAGGTGCGATCTCCGCGTGCACCCCAGAGTTTGAACCTAGAGGGTCTGCCGGAACCCAAAATCCGACAGATGATGACGATGGCAACGAATCCCCCTCTCTGGAGCCCCGAACGGACTCCAGATCAGCCCTCCCGAGAGAGATTAGGGCTTGGCGGCGGCTCCGTATCGTAAAACGCGATGAATCTTTCTCCTCTATTTTTTTCTCCGCGAAAGCAAATATATAGAGTTGGAGTTGAGGTCGGTGGACGTCCAGGGGGCCCATGTGTTGGATTTCGGGTTCCGGCAGACCCTCTAGGTTCGAACACTGGGGTGCACGTGGAGATCACACCTCCTACCTAACTATGTCTCGTCGCCTTGCAAGGATCTAAACTACACGAAGAACAACACAAGGGACACGAGGTTTATACTAGTTCGGGCCACCATTGTGGTGTAATACCCTACTCTAGTTTGTGGCGTGGTGGATTGCCTCAGGGGGCTGATGATGAACAATACATGGAAGAACTGCCTCGTGAGGGGAGGAGTTCTTGTGGTGGTGTTGGTGTTGGCTAAGGTTCTAATTCTCCTCTTCTTCGTCTCTCCATCCCTCTGCCCAGATGGTGGCTAGTCCTATTTATAGGCGGAGGCCCTGGGCCTCTTCCCAAATATTGAGCGGGAAGGGCGCCAACAATTGGCCATTTTGAAGGGGAACATCTAGTACACTTATCCTGACTAAAGTTGGTCCTCGCCTGCCAAAGACTCTGGCAGTGACGCCGGCTTGGGCTCCACGATGACCTCCTTCCTGCCGTTCTGCTGGTCTTGGTCTTGTTGCACCGAAATGGTTGCCTTTGCTTGATACTCTTGCCTGTGCTTGCTCCCTTTACACCAAAGAGGAAACAAGGACTCTGCGCAGGCCGACGCCCGCCTGGCGCCCGCCTCGCTTTGGTCGTCATGGCTTGCGTCACGGGCACCTCGTGAGGTACCCCGCCTTGATCTCTCCGCCTCCTCGCGAGCCAACCTGATGAGGCCGTGCTTGAGGAAGCTCCCTGTCGTCCGCCCCGCGAGGTTTGGCCCCTCGCGAGGGTCTTGAGATTATGTTGATGATGATGGGCCATACTGGGCCACCCCTCGAGCCACGCCGCGGGCCGCAAGCAGGAAAGTCTGGGTACCCCCGTTCCCAGAACGCCGACAGTAGCCCCCGGGCCCAAGGCGCGCCTGGACTTGGCTTAGCAGGGAAGCGAAGGGGCAAGTGCGAAGCGCTGCGGGCCCCAACAGCCTGCGGCCTTGGGCGCCGCATGGCAGTTGATTGGACGCGGGCGTCCCTGTTCCCCCATGCCTCCTTATTTTGTGCCCGGCTAGGCGGAACCGCAGTTGTACACAGTCATCCCTCTTCTCGCTGCTTGCGCGTCCCCTGCTCTTCTTCCTCCAGAGCTCTAACTTCCACTTCCAATCCAATCTCGAACCCTCCCCTTCCTTTCGTCATGGCGCCAACAAAGAAATGGAAAGGGAAGAATCCGGTGCCCTCGCCCAGTTCGCTGCCGCGGACGGCTCCCGCCGTCGACCAGTCAATCATACTCAATCAGGAAGCTTTGGACAATGTCAGTTCTGCCCTTGCCACCACCTTCAACGAGTGTGGGAGGACGACGGTCTGGCCCGCATCCCACTTCTCCATTGACAGAATAGCCACCGAGGTCTGGTACTTCGCTGATGCACTGTGGGCGGGGCTGGTTCCCCCCTTTTCCGATTTCTTCAACGCTGGGCTTTCCCATTACCAGATTCACATGATGCATTTGGGTCCTGAATCCATTACTCTCCTTCCTGTCTTCTCTTTTGTTTGCGAGGCGATGATGGGCATTCCTCCTTCGGTTGCCTTGCTGCGCCACTTCTTCTCTTTGCGCCTCAGCGATCCCTCCCAATGTTTAGGGTGCGTGAGCTTCCTTGCCGCACCAGGGGCGGCAGCCTCGGGGATTGATTTCAGCCTTCCTCCGTCTGCGACTGGGTTCCGAGAGCGGAGGCTGTATGTGGATGTTGGAGTACCCAGCCCCCTATGCTCGGAGCTAGCCTTGCCCGCTGTCCCCAACTTGGGATGGGGCCATGAGACGCTCATGAGCCCCCAGCTTGCCTTCATCTGGCGTCGCTTCGCGAACTTGAGGGCGCTTGGTGTGACGGCACCCAAGGTGGTGAAGGAGTTCCTCTAGTGCCGCATTGCCCCTCTCTAGTGTCATTCCCGCCGGATGTGGGCCTTCGGGGGGCGTGAAGACCGCATGAGGCTCCAGAAGGAAGATCTGGCGCTTGAAGTGTTGAGGAAGGTTCTCGTGATTCTGACTGGGATCCTTCCCCTGGCAGCGTCCGGCAAGGGGGTGCCTTGCTGTATCTTTGCTCAGGCAGGGATGATTTCGTGAGGCAGATGCCCAGCTTCAATGAATGGGGGCTGCGCCCAGAAGTCCTCATGGGACCTCGTGAGAACCCAGTTGCGGTGGTTGCCCTCCCGGTTGCCCGCGGAGGTCCTTCCTTGAGTGGTGGAGCTGGGGGGCAAGGGCCGCCGGGGGCTGAGGGGGCTGCCGTCGAGATAACTACGTCGTGCGGAACTCCCAAGGTGGCGGCTCCTGAGGCTGGCCCAGCAGCGTCCAAAGGCGTTGAGCCGCGCCCCGCGGCTTCCGTGGTTGAGGCTCCCGAGGCCCCGGCCACCCTCAATGGGGTGGCGTCTGGTGGCGTGCGCCAGGGCAATGTCCCTGACGGCGGTCACCTTGGCGCTTCACAGACTGATCCTTGCACCGAGCTCCTAGGCCGCTTTCGCGTGGACTTCGAAGCTCTTCGAAAGAGAAGGGATGCCTTGGGTGGTGATGATTACCCCTGCCTCCTACTGAAGCGCAGGAAGTACTTCGCCATCGACGAGTAAGCCTTCTTCTTCCTTAATCCTTTACTTTCCCATTGCTTCATCTGACCATTGCTCTGCAGGGCTGTAACACCCTCGATGCGGCTATATCTCCCACGTGTCGAAGCACGACTTAGAGGCATAACCGCATTGAAAGCAATGTCGCAAGTGAGGTAATCTTCGCACAACCCATGTAATACATAAGGGAAAAGATACATAGTTGGCTTACAGTCGCCACTTCACACAATACATAAATAAACATCCATCATTCAGATTACACTCAAGGTCCGGCTACGGAACCAAAATAAAGGAAGACTACCCCAAATGCTACACAGATCCCCGATCGTCCCAACTGGGCACCTCTACTGATCATCTGGAAACGATACATAGTAACGACCAAGGGCCTCATCAAATTCCCACTTCAGCTCAGTTGCGCCATCAGCGCCAGTATCCTCGGCACCTGCATCTGTTTTGGTAGAATCTGTGAGTCACGAGGACTCAGCAATCTCACACCCGCAAGATCAAGACTATTTAAGCTCATGGGTAGGAAAGGTGCAATATGGTGGAGCTGCGGCAAGCACTAAGCATATATGGTGGCTAACATATGCAAGTGAGAGCGATAAGAGAAGCAACGCGTCAGTTGAGAAGCTAGAAGCGATCAAGAAGTGATCCTGAAGCTACTTACGTCAAGCATAACACAAACTGTGTTCACTTCCCGGACTCCGCCGAGAAGAGACCATCACGGCTACACACGCGGTTGATGCATTTTAATGAAGTCGAGTGTCAAGTTATCTACAACCGGACATTAACAAATTCCCATCTGCCTCATAACCGCGGGCACGGCTTTCGAAAGATTAATATACCCTGCAGGGGTGTCCCAACTCAGCCCATCACAAGCTCTCATGGTCAACGAAGGAATAGACCTTCTCCCGGGAAGACCCGATCAGTCTCGGAATCCCGGTTCGCAAAACATTTCGACAATGGTAAAACAAGACCAGCAAAGCCGCCCGATGTTCCGACAAATCCCGATAGGAGCTGCACATATCTTGTTCTCAGGGCACACCGGATGAACACTACGTACAACTAGAACCAGCCCTCAAGTTTCCCCGAGGTGGCGCTGCAGGTGGCTCTAGTTCGGACCAACACTCAGAGGAGCACTGGCCCGGGGGGTAATAAAGATGACCCTTGGGCTCGCAAAAACCCAAGGGAAAGGGCTTAGGTGGCAAATGGTAAAACCAAGGTTGGGCCTTGCTGGAGGAGTTTTATTCAAAGCGAACTGTTAAGGGGGTCCCATAAATCACCCAACCGTGTAAGGAACGCAAAATCAAGGAACATAACACCGGTAAACGGAACTAGGGCGACAAGAGTGGAACAAGTCACCAGGCATAAGGCCGAGCCTTCCACCCTTTACCAAGTATATAAGGTGCATTAATATAAACAGGAGATATTGTGATATCCCAAAGTATCCATGTTCCGACCTGGAACAAACTTCATCTTCACCTGCAACTAACAATGCTATAAGAGGGGCTGAGCAAAAGCGGTGACATAGCCAATCAATGGTTGCTAGGACAGGATGGTTAGAGATTTATCATGGCAATAGGGAGGCATGGTAAACAAAGGCAGGTAGGGCTAACATAGCGAAAGAGCGAGTACTAGCAAGCAAAGATAGAAATGATTTCGATGGTATGATCATCTTGCCTGCAAGGTTCTCAGAGTTGTCGAAGGCTTGATCCTCGTAAGCGTTCTCAACAGGTACCTCGTGCACATACTCGTCTCCCGGCTCTACCCAAAGCAAGAACACAAGAAAGGAACCACAATAAATCATGGTGCAATGCATAAGCAACATGATGCAAAACATGTCATGATATGCGAGATGTGATATGCAATGCGTATGTGTGCTTCGGGAGGAAAAAGGATGAACAAGGCATCAACTTGGCAAACCAAGTATGCCACTGGAAAGATGAGATGATTTCAGTTGAAATCGATATAAAGATCACCGGAAACGGATGCACGGTTTGCAAATGGCAAGCAAGTATGGCACAAAGCTGCGATTAACAGCGCGATGCTACTTAGCATGCAACAAGAAACTATGCTACAACACCCCAAAATAGAAACAAAGCATATGGCAATGATCTATAGGAGATGCTTTACAAAAGAGGAACACTGAGCTACGGCTAATTCACATCATAACAGGTTCAAACAAGCATGGAGAAAGTGCAAAAAAATTATCAGGTTGGACATGGCATAAACAGCATCACGAAGCAATGTTCAGAGCAGGTTATCAACATGCTACAGGAACTTATAATAGCAAAATAAGACATGGCATGAATCTACTCAAAGCATAGATCAAAAGTCCCTTACTGACCATAAGCCAAAAAGGACTAGAAAATATGATGGCACCCACGTAAACATAGCAAGTTTCGTTAACATATTTCAGCAAACAAAGCATGACATTGAAATAATTATGAAGGCACCTTCGCGAGCTCGATGCACTCACTACAGAGCATTTCATGATAAACTAAGCATACATCCATCAAGAAGACATGACATAGAAGCTATACATGGCAAGAAACAACAGCATAGCATACCCGGATCAACTACAACAACCTCGGCCAAATTGAATAACATGAAACAATCTGCCAGGAAACAATTTGAAGCAAAAGTAGAGCACGAAAATGACATCCTAGACTACTCCATAATTGCAACCAGGACCATGGATGGATAGAGCAAAACCATGTTTTCAAAACACCTTACTGAAGTATCTCAAATTATGCATGGATCTCTCTGTAGCAACATGTTTACATGGCATCAAAATTACAGCAGAGCAGGAACTAAAAACAGCATTAACGCGAAGCCTAGTTTGCATGCTTGTGCTAGTCACCACATTGATCAAAAAAATACATGGTAAGTACCTCTGTAAAGAAGACATAGCCTAGTTCAAAACACATTTAGACATCACCCTCATAGGATGCACACATCAATCATGGCAAAAATGACAACAGAGCTCGTGCTGATAAGATTCTGAAACTAACGATATGAAGCCCTCTTCCAACAGCATTTTGGGCATCAAGATGAGCTCAAATACAAATGATGCAATGGAATGAAATTATTTACTCTTCGAGACGAACAATTTGACATATTACACGCACGAAACGGAGCTACGGATGCAAAGATGTGATGCAATGAACATGCAATGATTTTACTGCAGAAAATGACAGTGGAAAAACGAGGGGGGAAAAGTCAACCTAGACGAATCTGGATCTGAGGCGCGCGGAAGTCGAGGCTCGCCGGAGTTCCTGTACGCCGGAGGTGAGGGAGGAGGCCGGGGCACCGGATCGGTCGACGGAGGGCGGCGGCGGCCTCCGGAGTCCTCGGGGAAGCCGCGGGGGTGCCGCGGGTCGGCGAGGGAGCGCAGGCGGCGGGGGACGTCGGAGGGCGCGGCGGTGGGGCGCGGCGGCGCCGGGGCGGCGGTCGC
>NC_041381.1:152208054-152299047 GCF_002162155.2 Triticum dicoccoides
GCGGCGCCACGTGGCGCGCGCTGAGAGGCGCGGGCGGCGGCGGACGTTGTCCGGCCCGCTCCGGACACGTCCGGCGGCGGCGGATCTGGGATTTTTAGGGTTAGGGGGAGAGGATCCGCGAATTTGGAATGGGGGGTGTATATATAGGCATAGAGGGAGCTAGGAGAGTCCAAATGAGGTGCGGTTTTCGCCCACACGATCGCGATCGAACGACCGAGAGCATGGAGGGGGGTTAGATGGGTTATGGGCCAGTTTTGGAGGGGTGTTGGGCTGCAACTTAAAAGAGGCCTTTGCGGATATGCGGATAACCGTTGGAGTACCAAACGAGCTCCAAACGTCCCGAAACTTGACAGGTGGTCTACCGGTGCTATACCAGGGCCACTTGGCAAGGCTCGGTTCATTCCGAGAATGTTCAACACCCGCACACGAAAGAAGACAAGAGGGGTGCGCCGGTGCATGTGGGAGTGTCGGATTGCGAAACGGACAACGGAGAAAATGCTCGGATGCATGAGAAGAACATGTATGCAAATGAGATGCACATGATGACATGATCTGATATGCATGACATGAATAAAATGCAAAACAAAAGACAAAAACCCAACCACGGAGGAAATATCATATCACATAGTCGAAAATGGCAAGAGTTGGAGTTACAAAGATGGAAAGTTACATCCGGGGTGTTACAAGGGCCCTCCCTGCCGAGTTCATGGAGACGGCTGAGGAGCCATCTCCCCAGGCCCCACCCTCTCCTTCGACCCCAAGCGTCCCGAGCTCGAGTGCTACCCCGGTGGTGAGGTCGGTTGGAGAGGTGAGCCATCTTGCGGTGCGTCCTGATCCTGTGTTACTCGCGACCCTCCTTCGTGAGCCCTTCCGGGGCATAGCCAGCCTGCCCCGGGCGTTGGTTGTGGATGGCGACTGGCTGGGGTCTACCTCACATTCTTCCTGGGAGGGCGAACAGGCTCTGGGCCAAGCTTCTAGCGGGGAGCGCCCGGCCATCACGATGGCGCCAACCCCCAGCCCCCTGCCCAGAGGGGGTATGCCAGTTCGTGGCCCTCCGTGCAAGCCGGGGGCGGAGGATGACGTGGAAGACGTGCTTGAGCGTGCTCGGGAGCGCCGTGCCCTTCGCCAAGAGTTTCTCCAGAGGGCGGCCGATGCAGTGAGCCAGCTCGGTGTAGAGCTTGCCGTTGAGGACACGCGCCTTGAGGCCAAGGGCCTGCGCCTTGTTGAAGAGAGGCGCAAGCTGAAGGTGGCCGTTGCCCTTGCGCGCTACCGATGCGACCTCGACGATGCGAAGGCCGATGCATCGCTGGTGGCTTCTCGGGAGGCCTTCTCACAGGCCGTCGAGGGGGCCCGGGAGGCTGACCGGCGGCGCAAGGCCGCAGTGGAGCAGGCGCGGGAGCTCCAGGCCCGGAGTAACTCCCTGGAGCAGCAGGTGGAGCTGCGTGAGGCGGCCCTTGCGTCGATGAAGGGGGCTTCGGTCGACCAGGCGGAGCTCCAGAAACGTGAGGAGGCGCTGACGCTGGAGGCCGCCGAGCGCGCCCGTGACCTTGAGCGGCTGGAGACGAGAGAGCGCCTGGTGGCCCAGGCGGAGGATGATGTCGCCGCATGGGAAGCCCGAGTCCTAGAGGAGGTTGATCACCGGGCGGCGAAGGCACGCTCTGTCACGCCCAATATGCGATACTATCCTAAAGAGACTCGAAGGTCCCACCAAGGATAGAACCGCATATTGAAACGCTTTTGCAAGGTGGATATCATTACATCAACATTACATAATAGATGGGGATACATACAAAAGGCATACAATGCCACACGAATACAACATCATCTTACATAAGAGCAACATCCGACTACGGATGAAACACAAACAGAAACTCAAACGACATCCACCCTGCTAGCCTAGGCTGCCAACCTGGAACCTATCCCCTGATCGAAGAAGAAGCAGAAGAAGAACTCCAAAACAAGTAACATCGCTCTCGCGTCATGATCATCGCATAACCTGTACCTGCAACTATTGTTGTAGTAATCTGTGAGCCACGAGGACTCAGCAATCCCATTACCATGGGTATCAAGACTAGCAAAGCTTAATGGGAAAGGAAGGGGTAAAGTGGTGAGGTTGCAGCAGTGACTAAGCATATATGGTGGCTAACATACGCAAATAAGAGCGAGAAGAGAGCAAATGGAACGGTCGTGAAGCTAGCAATGATCAAGAAGTGATCCTGAACTCCTACTTACGTCAAACATAACCCAAAAACCGTGTTCACTTCCCGGACTCCGCCGAAAAGAGACCATCACGGCTACACATGCGGTTGATGCGTTTTAATTCGGATCTGGTGTCAAGTTATCTACAACCGGACATTAACAAATTCCCATCTGCCACATAACCGCGGGCACGGCTCTCGAAAGTTTATACCCTACAGGGGTGTCCCAACTTAGCCCATGATAAGCTCTCGCAATCAACGAAGGATATACCTTCTCCCAGGAAGACCTGATCAGACTCAGAATCCCGGTTTACAAGATATTTCGACAATGGTAAAACAAGATCAGCAAAGCCGCCCGATGTGCCGACAAATCCCGATAGGAGTCACACGTATCTCGTTCTCAGGGCACACCGGATGAGCCAGACGTCGGGTTGGCATAGATCCTGGTTGCCCAGGGGGCGCCAGACATCGCTTAGGTTGGACCAACACTCGGAGGATCACTGGCCCGAGGGGGGGGGGGTAAAATAAAGATGACCCTCGGGCTCCAGAAATCCAAGGGAAAAAGGGCTAGGTGAGGCAAATGGTAAAACCAAGGTTGGGCCTTGCTGGAGGTGTTTTATTCAAAGCGAACTGTCAAGGGGGTCCCATAAATCACCCAACCGCGTAAGGAACGTAAAATCCGGGAACATAACACCGGTATGACGGAAACTAGGGCGGCAAGAGTGGAATAAAACACCAGGCATAAGGCCGAGTCTTCCATCCTTTACCAAGTATATAGATGCATTAATAATATAAGAGATATTGTGATATCCCAACATAATCCTGTCCACCATGGAGTAATCTTCAACTTCACCTGCAACTAGCAACGCTATAAGAGGGCTGAGCAAAGCGGTAACATAGCCAAAAAATGGTTTGCTAGGAAGGGTGTAAAGGTTAGAGGCCGACATGGCAATTTGGGAGGCTTGATGAGCAAAAGATAGGTAGCGTAGCAAAGCGATAGAATGAAGCAACTAGCATGGCAATGATAGTAGTGAGATCCAAGGTAGCGGTCATCTTGCCTGAAATCCCGCAAGGAAGAAGAACGAGTCCATGAAGAAGATGAACGGATGAAGCCGAACCAAGCGTAGACGAATGAATCCTCACGATCGCAACGAAACGGGAACTATCGAGAAGAAGCACACAACATAGTAAACACACCACACATATGCATGACATGATGCACAACCAAGCATGATGCAAGACAAGACTACATGAAGCTACTCATGGCAAGAGATGATGCAAACAAGAGCAACACATCAAAGCAAGTTTAAATGAGGCCGGAAGCAACATATAACAATTCCGGTAAGTCCTCATATGCAAATTTCGAAATTGGTCCAGATCTGAACAAACCTTATGTTCAAGTTGTTAAACAACAAGTTAAGATGCACCAAGATGATCTACACAAGATTCTAGTCAAGTTACATATAAAGTTTATTTAATTCCGAGCTACGGCCTAGAAGATATGAGCAAAACAAGTTAAACATGTCATTGATGCAAAATGCATACAAACATCAAGCGAACACTCCCAAAACAAGGATGCAACAAGATAGTGTGAAACTACATGCAATTCTAAGCAAGTTTCATATAGAGCACACTCAAAACGGAACAACGGTTCAACACATGCACTCGATACAAGTTTAAAGGACAAGCTGTCCAAAACAGCAACTAGGCATATAGCAAGCATTAAAACAACATGCTACAGCACCTCAACATTAAAACAAAAGGCATGGACATGATGTACAGGTAAAGCATAACAAAACATGAACACTGAGCTAACTCCATAAATCACTAGGACATGCTCAAACAGACATGGCAAGATTGCAAGTAATAACAGTTTACAGGCTTTGCAGAAATAACATCAGGTTGCAATGTTTAGAGCTATCAAACAACATGCTACAGGAACTTATCATGGCAAACAAAGGCATGGAATGATACTACTAAATGCATAGAACAAAAGTCCCTTACTGACCATGAGCCAAAAAGGAACAGAAGATATGATGGCACCCATGTAAACATGGCAAGAGATATGACAGATTCTAACATGGCAGGAACAACAATAAGTACGCATGTTGGTGAGCTTGTACCACTCCCCAAAAATCAATACATGGCATGACAAGGCAACAAACAGTAAGAAGACATGTTTATAAAGCTAAGCATGGCAAGAGAAAGTTCATAGGGTGCATGCATCACTAGCAAAGCACATGACAAAACTGAACTTAATGTTAACAGGCTGACAACAACATTATTTAGCAACTTTGGAGCAATATTACAACAAGCTACAGCAGGCTATAAATGCAAACAGGGGCATAGATGGATAGATCATGACATGTAGAACAAAACATCCTTAGTGAACATCTCCAGATTATGCACAGAATGACTTGTAGCAGCAGGTTTACATAGCACCATAATATAGTAGATTCAGCCTAGCAAAATAGTAACAACAAGTACCATACTTCACATGCTCGATGCACTCAGTACAAGACTCACAAAAATACATGGATGGCACGCCTGTAAATATGGCATGACATAGTTCAAAACACATGTAGAGCTCATACTCATAGGATGAACACACAAAATGCAACAAAAATAACAAATCATCAAGTTATAACAGTTTCAGCAGATTAACATCATATAGCACTCTTACAATGATGATTCAGGCATCAAGATGACCTCAAACAAACATGGCACAATGGAATGAAATGTAGATCATCTCCTGATGAACATTTTGCTATATAATCCACGCAAAACGGAGCAGTATAATCCGCGCATGGGAGAAGCAGCTCCTCTGCTCGCTCCCGAGCACAGTCATGGCGGCGGCGGTGGGCTCTGGAAGTGGCAGGGCCGGCGAAGGTCGGGGACGACCGGGATGCGCGGGAGGCACCGGAAATGGGCAGATCCGGGAGGATCCGGCCCCGGGGATCTCGTTCCCGGCGTCGACGGAGCTCGGAGAGGCGCAGCTCCATGGCGGCAGCTGGACCTGCGAGAGAGAGAGAGAGGGACCGTGAGGGAGAGAGAGGGAAAAGGAAAGGAGATAGAGGGCGACGGGACCTGGGGTCCGGCGGCGGCGCGGGCCGTTCGGGCGGCGCACGGTGGCCGGGGCCATGTTGCGCTTGCCGATTGGCTGCGGGCAGCGGCGCGGACACTTCCGACTCGGGACGGACATGTCCGGCGGCGGAAGGGAGGGGTTAGGCTAGGGTTCATCCGCGAATTCGGGGAAGGGGGACTAATTTATAGGTAGAGGGAGCTAGGAGAGTCCAAATGGAGCACGGTTTTCGCCCACACGATCGTGATCGAACGACCGAGAGCATGGAGGGGGTTAGAATGGGTTTTGGGCCACTTTGGAGGGGTGTTGGGCTGCAACACAAAGAGGGATTTTACGGTTACCCGGTTAACCGTTGGAGTATCAAACGACCTCCAAATGGCGCGAAACTTGACAGGCGGTCTACCGGTGCTATACCAAGGCCGCTTGGCAAACCTCGGGCCATTCCGAGAACGTTTAACACCCGCTCACAACGAGAGACAAAAGGGGGACGCCGGAGGACATAGGAGTGCCGGATTGCAAAACGGACAATGGGGAAATTGCTCGGATGCATGAGACGAACACGTATGCAAAATGAAATGCACATGATGACATGGCAAAATGCAACGCGCAATCAAATGACATGGCAACAACGACGAATAACTGACAGACACCTGGCGCATCGAATCCGGGGCGTTACACGCTCGAACCTTGGGCGTGTGTACGAGGAGAGGCTGGAGCTGACCAGGGTCGAAGCAGAGGGCAGGACCATTGCCCTGAGGGCAAGGCTAGATGAAGCGACGCGGCGTGCTAATGCTGCCGACGCCGCCCTTCACGCGGCACAGGGGGAGCTGGCCTCCTCTCGTGCTGAGGTGCTTCTTCTTCAGCAGAGAGTTGATGCGGCTGAGGCCGTCGCGCAGCGGAACGAGGACGAGATTCGCCAGTGGCAGACCTTGGAGCACATGCATGGACCCATGCTCCTCACGCTCCGGGAGAGAGCTAACATGGTGCTGGGCAACATCTGTGAGGCAGCCGTTGGGCAGCCTCATGTGGTTAACTATGCCGGCAACCTTCGGTTCTTCACTGATGTGGTGACGCAGCTAGAGGCTCGGTCGGGCAGAGCCGACAGGTTGGTGGAGGAGACGAGCCGTGCCCTGCTCGGGCGTGCCTTTTCTCACGTCTTCGATCATCTTCAGAACATGGATCCCCACTTTGACTTCGATGCTGCCATCGCCCCGGTACCCCTGGCCGTCCGGGACGACTTGGCGCACTGGGTGGAAGACAACGTAGACGCCCTCGTCAGGGCCTTCACCGCTGATAACGACAGCATGGTAGTGGTTGCTGATGAGGGCGCCGTGGTGAACGACCTGGATGCTGCTGACGGCGACGCAGAGGGTGATGGCGAGGCCAGTGACACCAGCGACGATTCAGGTGGCGCCCTTGAGGATGCATCGGGGGATTTATACGATTGACCGCGTGCTACTCCTGCTTTTTACCCTACGTAGAGAGAGTTCGGGCTTGGCCCTGAAGGTAGTAAGAGCATTTTGGGGAGGGGGAGCCCCTCGTGTAAAAAACTTGCGGTTAGCGTAATTGTAGACATGACATTGCCTGTATGCCTGCGCCGAGCGATTAGCCTCGCGATGAGTCAATTTGCTTGTTTACCCTCGACCCGCGTGGGCCCTGAGCGAGCCTGTGGGGGGCATGGTGTCCAGAGTGCCTTCCGAACGAATCCATTGAACCTGTAACGAGAGCCTCCTGAGAAGGCGCGGCGACGGCAGTCCGGGCTGCGCGCACGCCGGGCCTGGCCCGACTCGCGAGGGGCAAACAAGGGGAGGCAGCTGAAGCTGGACGGGTGCAAAGCGGCAGCCAGAACACGAGAGATTGCTTGAACGAGACTAAACACACCTTCCCCAAACACACGCAAGTCTCAAGCTCAAATCCAACTTAAATTTAAACAGGGAAAACGACAAAAAGGCAAGAAAGCAGAAAGGCCGCGTCCGGCACCTAGTCTAGTCTTCGATGTCTTCTCACCAGCGCGGAGCTAAGTGCTGCCACTGGGCGTGGGCGGGAGCCCCTGAGGCCCGAGGGCGGCTCTCCGGAGACTCCGGGGCGTGTACAACCCCACTCATTATTACGTGAGAGTGTCACGGGGCAGCGAGCTTCACATGCACTGGGCCTTCTTCACAGGTACCGGCCTTGCTTCATATCGCCCGATGAGGGCCCCGCCTTGCGCCACACTCTATTGCCATCGACAACGACCGAAGACCGAGGACGCCGCCGATGGGATAGAGCGGTCGCCAACGGTTCCCCCGACGACCACGGGTCGTCTGCTGGGGGTAGGCCCTGAGGCACCTCCCCGACAGAGGGCCTACCTCCTGAGGACGTCTTGCTCCGAACGCCGCGGTGGTGATGCCGGATCTCGGCCCCTTTCCTGCAGCCCCCGGTGCCCTCCTCCTTAGGGGTAGGAGGCTGCTGTATTGGGGCAGCCATCCGCCGAGATGACCTGTACCTCCTGTGATCCATGGTTAGCGTATGCCTGCTTCTGATGAATTAATGGTACCCGGTAGTCACTGCCTCTAGCGCGGTCGATGGGGCTTTCCCGGGGCTCCTGAAAGAGCTCAGCTTCGGGTGTTTCTTCCCCCCAGCTTGGGCCGAGGAGCGAGCCATGGTCTTCCTCCTGCGCGGGCCCTTGATCCATCATGTGGGGCACGCACGCTTCCGGGGCCGCCACCCCGAATGCTTCGCTGTAGTGCCCCATGTGCCACGCAGTCCTGCTTGATGTGCCAACCTGGGGGTGGTAGCGCGGCAGTCCACCGAGACCGTGAGCTGTAGTGAGTCGTCCTTCGCTGGCCGGAGGCGGAGGCAGCGTCGTTGTTAGCCCGGTGCTGACGGCCAGGTTGGCGTTGGGGGGGCCTTGGAATCGGCACGGAGCTGCGCGGGTGCGGGCGGGGCCTCCGTGCGGCCCGCCTTGGACCTGAGGCTGCGGCTGGGTGCAGAAGGGGTGAGGCCCCGAGGCGGCGAAGCCCAGGAGCTCTGTCACCCGCTCCAGCAGCATGTCATGGCCGCCCACCAATAGCCTACATTGCGGCAGCTCTCGGGCCATCGTGAGCGCGACCCTTGAGTTCGCCTGCTCTCGCTGGGTGTACGGCGCCGTGGCCGCGACGTGGCTTGAGGCCCTCGCCGCCGACCACACCTGCCGCAGTGTGAGAGCTGACGTCACCTAACCATGTCGCCCATGGCCCACAGCACCCTGCAGACCGCGGGCTGCCTGGGGCACATGGTTGAGGTCGCCCTGGGCGAGCGGCTCTGCATGGGCGGGCCAGACCGCCCAGGGATCGGGATTGCCCGTTGGGTCGCCAGACATGATGATGACGACGCGACGGGACGCGAGGCGGCGGGAGAAGGATTCCGGCGCACCCCTACCTAGCGCGCCAAATGTCGGATTTCGGGTTCCGGCAGACCCTTTAGGTTCAAACTCTAGGGTGCACGCGAAGATCACACCTCCTACCTACCTATGTCTCGTCGCCTCGCAAGGATCTAAACTACACGAAGAACAACACAAGGGACACGAGGTTTATACTAGTTCAGGCCACCATTATGGTGTAATACCCTACTCTAGTTTGTGGCATGGTGGATTGCCTCAGGGGGCTGATGATGAACAATACAAGGAAGAACTGCCTCACGAGGGTAGGAGTTCTTGTGGTGGTGGTGGTGTTGGCTAAGGTTCTAATTCTCCTCTTCTTCGTCTCCCCATCCCTCTGCCTAGATGGTGGCTAGTCCTATTTATAGGCAGAGGCCCTGGGCCTCTTCCCAAATATTGAGCGGAAAGGGCGCCAACATTGGCCATTTTGAAGGGGAACATCTAGTACATTTATCCTGACTAAAGTCGGTCCTCGCCTGCCAAAGACTCTGGCGGTGACGTCGGCTTGGGCTCCACGATGACCTCCTTCCTGCTGTTCTACTTGTCTTGGTCTTGTTGCACCGAAATGGTTGCCTTTGCTTGATACTCTTGCCTGCGCTTGCTCCCTTTGCACCAAAGAGGAAACAAGGACTCCGCGCAGGCTGGCACCCGCCTGGCTTTGGTCGTCATGGCTTGCGTCACGGGCACCTCGTGAGGTACCCCGCCTTGATCTCTCCGCCTCCTCGCTAGCCAACATGATGAGGCCGTGCCTGAGGAAGCTTCCTGTCGTCCGTCCCATGAGGCTTGGCCCCTCGCGAGGGTCTTGAGCTTGTGTTGATGAAGATGGGCCGTACTGGGCCACCCCTCGAGCCACGCCGCGGGCCGCAGGCAGGCAAGTCTAGGTACCCCCGTTCCCAGAACGCCGACACCATGAGGCAGGGGGCGCGCCCTAGGGGAGGGGGCATGCTCCCACCCTCGTGGACAGGGTGTGGGCCCCCTGACGCTGATTCTTTTGCCAATATTTTTTATTAATTCTGAAAAGTTGCTCCATGGATTTTTAGGTCATTCCGAGAACTTTTATTTCTGCATAAAAATAACACCATGGCAGTTCTGCTGAAAACAACGTCAGCCGAGTTAGTTCCATTCAAATCATGCAAGTTAGAGTCCAAAACAAGGGCAATAGTGTTTGGAAAAGTAGATACGACGGAGACGTATCAAATCCCCCAAGCTTAAACATTTGCTTGTCCTCAAGCAATTAGGTTGACAGAGTGAAAGTCATAAAGAAAAACTTTTACAAACTCTGTTTGCTCTTGTTGTTGCAAATATGTAAAGCCAGCATTCAAGTTTTCAGCAAAGATTATGAACTAACCATATTCACAATAACACTTAGGTCTCATGTTTACTCATATCAATGGCATAATCAACTAGTGAGCAATAATAATAAAACTTGGATGACAACACTTTCTCAAAACAATCATAATATGATATAACAAGATGGTATCTCGCTAGCCCTTTCTGAGACCGCAAAACATAAATGCAGAGCACCTTTAAAGATCAAGGACTGACTAAACATTGTAATTCATAGTAAAAGAGATCCAGTCATCGTCATACCCAATATAAACTAATAGTAATGCATGCAAATGACAACGGTGCTCTCCAGCGGGTGCCTTTTAATAAGAGGGTGATGACTCAACATAAAAGTAAATAGATAGGCCCTTCGCAGAGGGAAGCAGGGATTTGTAGAGGTGCCAGAGCTCGATTTTGAAATAGAGATGAATAACATTTGAGCGGTATTGACGGTGTCCTGGACTAGGGGGTACTCACCACGTCATCTCCCGATCTGTTAAATTGGGCCGAGGACCCCCATGGCCGTATACTCATGGGCCAGTCCGGACAGCTGCCGCATACAAGGAAGATTCCACAAGACTTGAAGATCAAGACAAGGACTCCCCCACCGCGTATTCGGCTAGGACTCTTGTTATCCTAGGCCTCTGGTGCATTATATAAACCGAGGCCAGGCTAGCCGATAGAAAAAACAACAATAATACCATAGGCTAGCTTCTAGGGTTTAGCCTCTCTGATCTCGTGGTAGATCAACTCTTGTACTATCCATATCATCAATATTATCAAGCAGGAGTAGAGTTTTACCTCCATCGAGAGGGCCCGAACCCGGGTAAAAACATCATGTCCCTTGTCTCCTGTTACCATCCGCCTAGACGCATAGTTCGGGACCCCCTACCCGAGATCCACCGGTTTTGACACCGACATTGGTGCTTTCATTGAGAGTTCCGCTGTGTGTTCGGCAAAAGGTCGATGGCTTGCCTGCAGATCAACTGCGACTTCAGCATCTTCGTCACTAGCTCGACTAGTCACCTTGGTTCGACCGAGGACTGCGCCCTACCTCCGATCGTCATGTTCGGATGAGGGCCTTCATCAACATTAGCTCCGATCTCTATCAAGATCATGAAGGAATCATCTAGGGAGCCCGGGGGCTGAACGTCAACATTGCCCTCGGGCGACCGTGCTGTTTTTTCGGACAGTGAAATTGTATCCGCCGTCACCGCTTCCTCGAACGTCGGTTTGAGGATAGCTTCGGTGTAATAGTGCGGAATTATGTCTACAACAGCCATGCTAAATTTCATCGAGTTCCGATGGAGGAATCTCCGACAATCTACGATATACCGGGGCCCTGTCAAATCTGGACGAGAATCTGGACGAGTTTAGGGCGTGGTGTCCAGCTTCTAGCTCGAACCTCCTTTGGAGGATCCAACCGTTGATCGACTGCGGAATTCCTACATCTACCACCCCTCAAAATTTCAGCTCGATCCGACCGTCCAAACTCCGGGAACCTTCCGATTAGTGCATCACTTTTCGGATCTGTTTTCTGCGCGAAAACAAATCCGACCCAAGTTCGTCTTTTTTACGAACGGGATTTCGGACATCCTTTTTGAAGGAAGTTTTGTATGGGGTATTGTGTTTTGTTTCCGAACATATCCCACTAACTTTAAAATCTTTTGAACATGATCTTCAACATCATGCTGGTGTCAAACCAGTCCGGCAATATTGCTCCATGGCTGCCGACCTGCGCTAGACACGTCGTCACATTGTTGAGCCGAGCTCAACTTCTTCGGATCATCATCTCGGCAAGCCGAACAAGAGTCCGGCATCGCGAAGGATAAATCATCACCGACATCGCCGCCCCACGGATTACACAGAGAGGGCATACCGGCATCGCCGCACGATCGCTTCATCAAGCCGGCATCGACCATGTCACGACCTGCATCGGCAGGGCCGCACTATTGCTTCTTCAAGCTACTGTCCATCACGCCGACCTACTTCGACATCTCGGCTGGACCGGGGGCTTCTTCATCTCTTCATCAACCTACTCCGGACACTTCAGCGTCGCTAGCCGACCAACTCCGTCACGTTAGCTGGACCGAGGGCTTTGCCTCGGCGAGCCAACCTTTGCCAGCATTGCCATGTCGTTGTTTTATCGCCCATCAGGCAATGGGTGCGCGGATCGAGTCCCAATTTTGGGAATCACCTTCCTTCGGATTGCTACAACAAATAAACCAGGTGCTATTAATCCCAATATTTTTTGCTTGTTTGGGTTCATTTTTCCCAAGGAATTATTACTATGGTTTGTCCATCATATGTACACAGGTCTATCAAATGGTGGCCGCATTAGCGACAGTCGCATGGTGGTTCGGTCAATTTCCGTATATAGTCCGGGAACGCCGCATCCGGAGCTCGGACCGACCTGTGAATTCAGGCTTTGTCACGCCTTTACCGCATCACGCCGACGCCCTGCATCGACATTGACTTCGGCGTCGGGCCATATTTCTTTTATTACTCACTCTGCATAAATTATTTATTATGCAACGATTTTTTAATTATTATTATTACTATTATCTCCGGTTTGCACCATTTTTTATGCACAGGAAAAATGATTCGGAGACTTCGGCGTCACTCTGCCGGTCTGCATTGACCGTGCTATGTCACCACTTTGGCGTGTCGAGCTCTTCGCTCCGCCACCTCGGGACCGGCTTGGGGGATGGAACCTTGTCCCATATCAAGCTCGGACCGCGTCATCAATACCGAACACATTAACTAGCTAAGTCGCTTTCATGCTCAAAGCTATAATTTCTAACTTGTGTTCGGTTCGACCAAGCATCATACTTTTTTGGAAATATGTTGCTTGTAAATAATTTTCTTGTCCAAACTTTGTTTGTGACGCATAAATTCAAATACCCAATTCATTTGGGGGCTTCCTTCATGAAGCTTTTCCTCTTGCATATGATTATACTTGTACGGCTTCGTTCCTTGTTCGTGTATTACGCCACAATATGCACCATATTGACTTAAGCGATTTGCAAGCTGGGTTGCCTCACTCTTGTGTTTACCCCTACGTTCCCGATTGTTCGGCTAAGGAGTAAAGGGAGCACCTCTGCGATTGTCACGATCGGGTCATCCGAGCCGGACCTCAGACTGGGTGAAGCCAAAAGCTAGCGCTCTTATAGTTTTCAATGATGGTTGGCACACAACGGAACTCATGAGTACAAAAAATCTATTGCACAAGTCTCATAATAACAATGAGCACCGAAGAAAGGTATCGGTGGGGGTACTATTTTCTTCGAAGATGCTTCTTACACTTTGCAGTAATATAGCATAAGTTCCCTGAGCGCGCTTTGTCTGTTACAGCCTTATGGCCTGATTGCCTGGTTATTGGAAACACCGTCGATATTCTCGACAGATGGAGTACATAACACTTTTCGGTCCTTGACCGAAGAGGGAGAAGCCGACGGTCGGTTAAGACGCGTTTAAAGTTCGGTTGAACATAGATATGATATAAGTACTTCGGTACATGCAATCATTCTTTTACCCAAGTCACTTGGGGGCTCTTAAATTTATATGAGCCATTTTATGATAAGCGTTCTTCTTCTTAGTTGTTGCAAAGTTTTATTATTACTATTATCATTATTTATCACTCCTTTTTTTGACACGAGCGTGTGGTCACTAGCCAGGGAGCCTAATTTCTCTCTCAAAGCCGCTAGAGTTTAGTTTGCTAAACTGGCCTAATGAGAAGTACTCCGCCCTCGGGATAGGAGGTTGAAGCCGTAGGCTGACCCAGTTGAAGTCTTGAGATAGGATGTATCATGTTAAAGCACGACAGAAGCACTTCTTTTGCTAAGGCCAATTTTAGGATTGGCACCGAACACTTGATCTTGTTCGGACGTCAAGTTTTTACTGACGTTTTTTGGTTTTCCAAGCATATGGCACTTTTTAAATTATTTGTGTGTTTTCAGCACAAGTCTCGCAGTCAATAGTTTCGAATTGTGTCTTCAGTCAATAGTTGGGTTTTTCGGCAAAAACATTCTCGGATTTTTCTATATATGCATCGGTTTCGAATTGTGTCTTCAGTCAATAGTTGGGTTGCCGGCTCCTGCGCTTGCCTCCTACGTTTCGCTTTGTTCGGCTAGGTGTGCAAAGGGAGAACCACTGCGATTGTGCTTCCAGCTCACATGGTTAAGCACCTCAGTGGAGAAAGCCGAAAACTGACTGTCACAATAAGTGTAAACTGGTCAGCGATCCAATGACGATGTTAAATGACGGGCCATTCATAACAATGGCCGAAGTGTTTACGGCTTGACCTCGACTGTCGCCGAACACTACCGGGGGCTATTAACTGGCCTCCCAAACTAAATCCTTGATATTTTGCTCTTACATTGGAGATGAGGTTTCATGATCATGCTTAGCATAACAACCCAAAGAAAGGAACCGATAGCGGGACTATTTTCTTTGGAAGACATTTCTTCTATTAAACAGTAATATAAAATATCTCTCTGCGTACCTTTGTTTATAAAACCGTATGGCCAGATTTCCTTATTTGTTGTAAATCTTTGCCCTCATAAAGGATTTATAAAGTAGGACAAACACTCCTCAGCTATTGGCCGAGGAGGTGGAAGCCGATGGTCGGTCAACAATTTTTTGTACAATGCGGATCCGAGCGTTAATGACGTAAAATACTTGGATACATAGAGTCATTACATATAATTTGTGATTTTACTATGGATATCGATCCTTAATTCGGCCACCCGTGCCCGCATTAAGGCTCGGGGGCTACTAGGCTTCGGGCTTATTATTTACAAATATTAAAGGGGCACATCGATCCCCTGATCTGGTGTTGCCACCCGACCAGTGTCTCGGGGGCTACTGTATTGCCTGTCCAATGTAGAAAATTTTAAGTGTAATACAGTCTCCGAGGAGATTTTGATCCTCAGGTTGATCGGCTGCACCCAACCTGAGTCTTGAGGACTGAGCACACCGCTTTTTGTGTCCCGAAGTATTCTGCCGAGCTAGGACTTGATCCTCAGACCGGTTTTGCAAATCAACCTGAGTCTCAACGGCTACGGAGGTCAGCGGTCTTATGTCATCCTTCATGTGCATCTCGGGTTTTAGACCGATACCCACCTTGAGGGCTACTGGCTATGTATCTCGGCAGAGAATAAATTGCACCAATAAAAAATATTGACAAAAATCGGCCCACATTCCGGGTGGTGCACCACCTCGGAAGCAGTCCGGCATAAAGCTCGGGCGCTAGTGGCTGGCTCCATAGAGGGCATTTCCGGCATTAAGCTCGGCTAAACTCCTTCAAACTTCTTTGAACCAAGGTGATTTACGACACCTTGGATATAGTCCGGTGTTGGAGCTCGGATACAGTCTAGTGTTGGAGCTCAGATACATAGTCCGGCGTTAGAGCTGGGAAGCAGTTCGGCATTGGTGCTCGGCTGCAAAAAATACCTCGAATGCAGTCCGGCGTTGGAGCTCGAACGCAAGAGGACGCTGCCACCCGGGAACAACTTCAAACCCGAGGTGTGGCATAAAAATAACAAGGCATTGATAAAGGCCGGAAACTTAAAGGGGCTCCTCGGATACCTGACGTGTAAACTCGTCGAATGCATTTCAGCGATCCTCAAGATCGAAGATGAGAAGATTTGTTGAACCAGTTTTCAAGACCGATGACTGAAGATGAAGAACGGTTCAGAAGAATCGAGGAGCGTCCCTAACTTGAAGACCGGTTCAGGGGGCTACTCACCACGTCATCTCCCGATTTGTTAAATTGGGCCGAGGAACCCCATGGCCGTAAACTCATGGGCTAGTCCGGACAGCTGCCGCATACAAGGAAGATTCCGCAAGACTTGGAGATCAAGACAATGACTCCTCCCCCACCGGCATATTCGGCTAGGACTCTTGTTATCCTAGGCCTCTGGTGCATTATATAAACCGAGGCCAGGCTAGCAGATAGAAAAAACAACAATCATACCATAGGCTAGCTTCTAGGGTTTAGCCTCTCTGATCTCGTGGTAGATCAACTCTTGTACTACCCATATCATCAATATTAATCAAGAAGGAGTAGGGTTTTACCTCCATTGAGAGGACCCGAACCTAGGTAAAAACATCGTGTCCCTTGTCTCCTGTTACCATCCGCCTAGACGCACAGTTCGGGACCCCCTACCCGAGATCCGCCGGTTTTGACACCGACATGTATACTTTCACCGTCAACATAGCAACTATGAGATCTCGATATCTTCCATGCTACACAGATTATAGACGGTTCCCAAATAGAATGGTAAAGTTTATACTCCCCCTCCACCAACAATCATCAATCCATGGCTTTCCCGAAACAATGGGTGCCTCCAACTAACAACAATCCTGGGGGAGTTTTGTTTGCATTTATTTTGATTTAATTTAAGCATGGGACTGGGCATCCCGGTGACCCGCCATTTTCTTGTGAATGAGGAGAGGAGTCCACTCCTCTTGAGAATAACCCGCCTAGCATGGAAGATACATACAGCCCTAGTTGATACATGAGCTGTTCGAGCATACAAAACATATTTTCATTTAAAGGTTTGGAGTTTGGCACATACAAATTTACTTGGAAAGGCAAGTAAATACCACATATAGGAAGGTATGGTGGACTCATATGGAATAACTTTGGGGTTTATGGAGTTTGGATGCACAAGCAGTATTCCTGCTTAGTACAGGAGAATGCTAGAAAGAGACTGGGAAGCGACCAACTGAGAGAGCGACAATAGTCATGAACATGCATTTAAATTAATCGACACCGAGTGCAAGCATGAATAGGATATAATCCACCATGAACATAAATATCGTGAAGGCTATGTTGATTTTGTTTCAACTGCATGCATGAAGATGTGCCAAGTCGAGTCACTCAATTCATTCAAAGGAGGATACCACCCTATCATACCACATCACAACCATTTTAATAGCATGTTGGCATGCAAGGTAAACCATTATAAGCTCCTAGCTAATTAAGCATGACATAAGAAACTATAATCTCTAATTGTCATTGCAAACATGTTTATTCATAATAGGCTGAATCAGGAACGATGAACTAATCATATTGACAAAAACAAGAGAGGTCGAGTTCATACCAGCTTCTCTCATCTCAACCAGTCCATCATATATCGTCATTATTGCCTTTCACTTGCACGACCGAACGGTGTGGATAATAATAATAGTGCACACGCATGGGACTAAGCTGGAATCTGCAAGCATTCAATTCAAGGGAGAAGACATAGTAATACGGGCTCTTGGTTAAATTAACAATCAGGCATATGAGAGACACTAAACATTTTCATTATGGTCTTATCCTCTCGACCCCCAAAGGAAAGAAAAGAAATACAACTATTTACATGGGAAAGCTCCCAACAAGCAAAAGAAGAACGATAAATCTTTTTGGGTTTTTTTAATTACTACTACAAGCACGGAAAGTGAACTAACTAATTTTTTTTCCTTAAGGTTTATCAAACACACAAGAAGAAGGCTAGAAAAAGAAATTGAACTAGCATGGATAGTACAATGAAAAAGTATGAGCACCGACGACTAAAATGTGTGTGTGAAGATGAATGTAATGTCGGTGAGAAATATGTACTCCCCCAAGCTTAGGCTTTTTGCCTAAGTTGGTCTATGGCCAAGGGTAGCCTGGCTGATATCCGAAGTTGTAACTGGGGTCGTACTGAGATGCAGCAGCCATTGCCTCCTGAGCTGCAGCATGGCGGCGAGCTACTTCCAAGCTCCTCTCGTACTCGTTTGCCTCCTCCTTGGTTATAACATATCTTCCTATTGCCTGATAATCAAAAAGGGCAGGAGGAGGGAGAGTAATATGGACAGCGCGACGTTTGTCAAAGATTAGTCGATACTGGAGGAATTGTTCATTCCTCTCAAGAAAATGATGACTAACCATGGCATTATAATCTAAATAAGTGGGAGGCAACTCCTTATCATTTTCATGTGCAACAATTGTCCCCAAGTTGTATTCTTTATCACCTAATACAACACTCTTGAGAACACAAAGATCAGGAACACACATGTGACATGCTTCATCCTTACCGTTAATGCATCTACCAATGAAGAGAGCAAAATAATGTATAGCAGGAAAATGAATGCTCCCTATGGTAGCTTGTGCTATTTCTCTAGATTCTCCCACAGTAATACTAGCAAGAAAGTCTTTATATTCAGATTTACGAGGTTCATTAACACTACCCCACTGCGGGAGTTTACAAGAAGTAGTGAAATCTTCTAGGTCCATGGTATAAGATTTATCATAAAGATCAAACAGGACATTGCAAGAATTACGCGAAGATATAAATTTAAACCTTCTCACAAAGGAATCAGTCAAATGATAGTGAAAGTGCAACTATCCCTAGGTGGTTTTGGTAATTCATAACAACATATAGCTCATTGAGCTAATGCTATTCCAAGACTATTATTTCAGGAAAGCTCAATGAATGGCATGGCATGGATGATGAAAGTGGATCCCTCAAAATATCAAGGACAAAGGATTGGCTCAAGCTCAAAAGCTCAAGACTCTTCATTTTACATTCTAGTGATCCAAGATCACATTGAGTCTATAGGAAAAGCCAATACTATCAAGGAGGGATGAGGTGTTGCTTAATGAGCCTCTTGCTTCATGTGCTTAGTGATATGCTCCAAAACCCTCAACTACTTTCTCACATCCTCATATGACCTAAACCTAAAGTCCAACTCGGCCCTACCGATTCTTTCTATCCGACGCCACCGAGTTCATATGTCATAGGCACTGCCACAAACCCTAGGCAAATCGGTCTCACCGATAGGGATCTCGGTCTCACCGAGATGGGATTGTAATCTCTCTGTTTCCCTTCGTAACGTTCGGGTCTAACCGAAGTGAGCGATCGGTCCCACCGAGATTACAATGTAAACTCTCTATTTCCCCTTCGTAACTTTTCGGTCTCACCAAAAGAGCGAATCGGTCCCATCGAGTTTACCTGACCAACTCTCTAGAAAGCTTATTACCAAAATTGGTCTCACCGAGTTTGTGTAATCGGTCTTACCGAGATTACGTTATGCCCTAACCCTAACCATATCGGTCCTACCGAGTTGCATGTCGGTCCCACCAAAAACCCTAACGGTCACTAGGTTTACTAAATCGGTCCGACCGAGTCTGTTGAATCGGTCCCACTGAGTTTGGTAAATTGTGTGTAACAGTTAGATTTTGTGTGGAGGCTATATATACCCCTCCACCTCCTCTTCATTCATGGAGAGAGCCATCAGAACAAACCTACACTTCCAACTTACCAGTTCTGAGAGAGAGGCACCTACTCATGTGTTCAGGCCAAGATATTCCATTCCTACCATATGAATCTTGATCTCTAGCCTTCCCCAAGTTGCTTTCCACTCAAATCTTCTTTCCACCAGATCCAAATCCCATGAGAGAGAGTTGAGTGTTGGGGAGACTATCATTTGAAGCACAAGAGCAAGGAGTTCATCATCAACGCACCATTTGTTACTTCTTGAAGAGTGGTGTCTCCTAGATTGGCTAGGTGTCACTTGGGAGCCTCCGACAAGATTGTGGAGTTGAACCAAGGAGTTTGTAAGGGCAAGGAGATCGCCTACTTCGTGAAGATCTACCACTAGTGAGGCAAGTCCTTCGTGGGCGACAGCCATGGTGCGATAGACAAGGTTGCTTCTTTGTGGACCCTTCGTGGGTGGAGCCCTCCGTGGACTCGCGCAACCGTTACCCTTCATGGGTTGAAGTCTCCATCAACGTGGATGTACGATAACACCACCTATCGGAACCATGCCAAAAACATCCATGTCTCCAATTGCGTTTGAATCCTCCAAACCCTTCCCTTTACATTCTTGCAAGTTGAATGCTTTATTTTCCGCTGCCTATATACTCTTTGCATGCTTGCTTGAATTGTGTGATGATTGCTTGACTTGTTCAGAGATAGCTAAAATCTGCCAAAGTCTAAAATTGGGAAAAGGTATAGCTTTTAATTGGTCAAGTAGTCTAATCACCCCCCCTCTAGACATACTTCAAGGTCCTGCAAGTGGTATCAGAGCCTTGGTCTCCATTTGCTCTGATTTCCATAGCTTTTGGTGGTCATAGCCTTGGTTCCACAACCTAGGAGAGTATGGCGTCTAGCGAGGGAAATTATCACCGTAGAGGTCCTTACTTTGATGGTACTAATTTTGCTAGTTGGAAGCATAAGATGAAAATGCATATTCTCGGACATAACCCCGCCGTTTGGGCTATTGTTTGTATTGGCTTGCAAGGTGAATTCTTTGATGGGAGAGAACCGAATCGTGAAGCTAGCACGGATGAGTTGAAGATGCTGCAATACAACGCTCAAGCTTGTGATATCCTCTTCAACAGATTGTGCCCCGAAGAATTCAACAAAATCAGCCTTCTTGAGAATGCAAAGGAAATTTGGGATACTTTGATTGATATGCATGAAGGTACCGACTCCGTCAAGGAATCCAAGTTGGATGTGCTCCAAAGTCAGCTTGACAAGTTCAAAATGAAGGATGGTGAAGGTGTCGCTGAAATGTACTCTAGGCTTGCTCTTATCACAAATGAGATTGCCGGCTTAGGGAGTGAAGAGATGACCGACAGATTCATCATCAAGAAGATCCTAAGAGCATTGGATGGAAAGTATGATACCGTGTGCACATTGATCCAAATGATGCCAAACTACAAAGATCTAAAGCCAACGGAAGTCATTGGAAGAATTGTTGCTCATGAGATGTCACTCAAGGATAAGGAGGAACTTCACAACAAGTCAAGTGGTGCTTACAAAGCCTCATGTGAAGCCCCCACATCATCAAGTGAGAAACAAACCTTCAATGAAGAATTGAGCTTAATGGTGAAGAACTTCAACAAATTCTACAAGAGTAGAAGCAAAGAAAGAAGCTCTAAGTCAAGGTCCTACAATGACAAAAGATCTTCTAGTCGAGAGCGAAACTGCTACAATTGTGGGAGACCCGGATACTATTCCAATGAGTGTACGACACCCTACAAAAGAAGAGAAGATTCTCCAAAAAGAAGAAGCAAAAGAGAAGAATCACCACCAAGAGAGAGGAGGAGTAGAGATGATCGTTATGAACGAAGACCCTCACGGAGAAGCAAGGATTCAGAAAGGAAGAACAAGTCATCAAGGAGCTACACAAACCGAAGACATCAAGCTCATGTTGGTGAATGGGTATCCGGCTCCGAATCCGACAATCACTCCGAGAGAAGCTATCACTCCGACTCCGACTCTGAATATACTCAAGATGAAGGTGTTGCCGGTCTAGCAGTTGTGTCAACCAACTCCTACGACATATTTGACTCACCAAATGAAGGAATTGGAAGATGCTTAATGGCCAAAGGTCGAAAGGTAACACATCCCGAGTATGTTGATTTCAATAGTGATGAAGATGACTTGCTAGGTGATGATGATTTACTTATTGACAACTCTAGTGATGAATACTATGATGAAACGTCAATTAATCATGCTAATCAAGATAAAATGAATGACAATGATAAGGAGAAGATTGAGCTTCTAACTAAAGAACTAAACACTCTTAAGTTAGCTCATGAAACTATCTTCGAAGATCATCGAGAACTTTTAAGGGCTCATGAGAAGTTACGCTTTGAAAAGCTCAATCTTGAGCAAGAGCATGAGTTCTTAAAAGCAATCAATGATGATCTCCGTAAGAAAAGTTCTTCTTACATTGCCAAGCGTTTACTCTTATCTACTTACATGCCTCAAGTCAAGTCTAGTAACAAGTACAAGAAAGATCCTTCCTCTAGTAGTAACAATAATAATGCCAAATCCAATATTGTTGCTTCTAGTAGTTCTCTTGATTCCACTAATGATTCTCTTAGCCAAGTTACACTTGAGCAAGAAAATAGCTTATTGAAGGGAATTATAGAGAAAGGTGTATACAAGAGCCTTGCCGGGAGTAAGCAATTCGAGGAAATTGTATGCAAGCAAGGAAGGCACCGGAAGAATCAAGGTGTTGGTTTTGAACGAAAGTTCAGTGCCAATGGAGTTGAGTGGGAAGAAGATCAATACCCCAAGATGAAGTTTGTTCCTCAACAAGAGAAGTATGATCCTACTCCCTTCAAGGGAACACAAGCACAAGATGATCTTCCACCACAAGACCACAAGAACAAAGGCAAGGACAAGCTTCAAGAAGAGATTGATGCATTTGAAGAAGCACCTAAGGCCTTGGTCAAGTGGGTTCCCAAGACTACGTCAAGTTCTACTTCATCAAGTACGACTACAACTCCAAGGATTCCCATCAAGATGATGTGGATCCCGAAGAAGAAGAACTAGAGAGTTCTTGAGGGTGACTCCGCCAACATTCTTCACTCATATCATTATGGCAAGAACAAGTGCAATCAACTTCCACATCTTGCACTAGTTCAAGGAGTCACAAACCCTCATGTTGGTAAGGCAAGGGACAAGGTAACCTAATGATTTCATGGACATCATCTTGTGTGTGCATCACTCTATGTCTATGGATATTCTTATTTGTTCGTTGTGGGACTAACCCATGTAGGTATGTTGAAAGTGCAACTCACTCCAAAGGATTGCTCCAAATGATCTACATCAACATTGAGCATCCACATCTTCAACACCTACATGAAGTCATCATTGATAAAACCCAAGGTTAGTTCATTCCTCTAAAAGGGGATCTCACATCTAGGGGGAGCTTAACTCTAAGAATTGAGTCAAAGCAACTCTAATGATGTGAACACATCAATGCATTATGTAAAAGTGGTAACCCCACTTGAGCTTAAACGATGAGTATGACCTATGATCAAATGTTCTCATTTGACTCCTAAGTCAATATACTCATATATAGATGACCTAGTCATCGCCAATTGTTTGATGGATGCTAGAATTGGTTGTGCATGCTTTTCCACATATTTCATTTGTCATTTTGTTGTGTGAGCATGTTGGTTGCATATTTTTCTCATTCGAGGACATCCACTTGTTGCTTTGATTGTTTGGGTTCTTTTTCTTTTTGCCAAGTGGATGGACAAGAATGCCTAAGAACCTTCTCTAGCTATCTATGCTTTTCTCGTCTCAAACTCTATTCATGTTACATCACAAAATTTGATCAAGTCAGATTCGAACCACTCTGTGTGAGGAGCACTCGGAGTCCCTGATTCGTCATAGACTTAAACTTCCAAAACTTCTTTGTGATTCTCGGTCTGACCGATTCCTCTGTTTCGGTCCTACCGAGATCACTAAGTCGATCTAGGTTTTCAATCTCGGTGCAACCGATTTGAAATTTTCGGTCACACAGAGTGCTGTAATTGTATATAGTTATGCATCTCGGTGCCACCGAGTTGTTCCACTCGGTCACACCGACAGTATCGGGCTATATATTCACACGAGCAAAAAATTTGGAAATTTCTCCAAACCCCTTCGCCCACGCATAGCTCGCTCTGCCTACTAGGTCTACGGATCATTGACTTTGTCGCCAGCCGCCTCCTGTTGCTGGTCTCCACCGCTGTCAACGGAATTCACCCCTGCCATTGCCGCCGTAGCGAGTTCATCGCCAAGCTAGGGTATGGACTCGATCATAGTGCTATCCTCGTCTGATTCCTAGCACATATTGTTCATTATGCATCTTGCCACGATTGAAACACTCCTATGCAGTCAATACAATCCTTAGAATAGATGTGATTTGAAAATTTAGGGTTAGGTTTCCGCCGAAACCATCTTGGACCCACCGAGTTGAAAAACTCGGTCCCAGCGATTCGGCTAACGCCATTGCACTAGTAACTCTCGGTCTGACTGAGAATTGCAAATCGATGTGACCGAGTTCAGAACTTTGTGAAACCCTAGCAGTCTCGATGCCACCGAACTGTGACTCGGTCCTACCGAGTTCACCAGTTTAGGTTCCAAAACTGCTTCGGTATCACCTAGTTTGAAAATCGGTTGATCCAAAATGCTTTCTGTGGAAAACTAAAACCGAGTTTTTGAATCATTCTTTTGCAAAAATCTCTGCATTTTGTGATGCTCATCCATTCTATCTCATCTATAACTATTCACAGGGTCAGCAGTCAGTGATTTGCAGCATGTCAGACCAAAGTGACAGCCAGAACAAGTCAGAAGAGCAGATTCACATGAGTGAGGGCACTAGTCCCTCTAGCACCTCAGATGAGCGGAGCAGAAGCACTCCCAGCAATTTGCCCAAGGCTGCCACAAGGACAAGAAAGAAGAAGACCTCAAAATCTAAGGATGAGGATTATGTGGAGGATGAGGCCAGTTCAAAGAAGAAAGAGCTCAAGAAGGAGTATAGCTCAACTGCAGTAAAGCCAGGGATGAAGATCAAAAGGCCTGCAGGTAGACAACCAATGTCCAAAGCCAGAGCCTCCACTCAAGCTTCTTTGGATTCCCAACCCAAAGAGCCAGCTGTAGAAGGAAAGAAAAGGAAAGAAAGGGTCAAAAAGACCATGGCCAGAGTTGTTGGTCAACCTTCTATGATGGAGGAAGAGGAAGAAGAATAGGTTGCTGCACCAGCACCCAAGGCACAAAAGCTAATGGGTGATGCTATAAAGTCAGGGGCTGCAACATCAAAGCCCAAAGAAGCACCCAAAGCTGACCCAAGCCCAAGATTGCACCAAAGAGGAATACCAGGAGTATTCCAGCTGCTGAGAAGAACAAGGCCCCAGTGCCTGAAGTTGTTGCTGAGGAAGATGATGAAGGACAAGTCCCGAGGAAGCTCAAACCCAAGATTCCAGACCACAATGATGCTCATCCTGTGGCTGAGAACATGAAGATCAGGAGAGATCTAGGGTTGAGGCTATGGAGAGAGTCAGATCCATATGCCACCAGGAGAAGGACTGATGTTGATTATATGTTCCATACAAAGGAACAACATGAATTCTATGAGACAATCTTATTGGATAAGAAGCCCATAGTGTGTGATATGAGGTGGGTCGACTGGACCTACATGAAGGAAAATGAGGAACACTATCCTGGAGTACAAGACAGTTTTGTTGCTTGTGGAGTTGCAGATTTTGTTGGGCAGAAGCTCACCAACTGGAATGGCGAGCTCATTATGCAATTCTACTCCACAACACACTTCTATCCAGATGGCAGGATAGTTCTGATGTCTGAAGGAATGAGATACCAGTCAACCATTGAGGAATGGGCAAGTCTGATCAATGCCCCAAAGGAAAGTGAAGATGACTTGGACATTTATGCCAAGAAGAAAATGGATCACAACTCAATGTCACAGATGTACAAGGTGATCCCTGATGATGCACTTGAGACTTTCAAGTTTGGATTAGTTCATTTTCTTCTGTCAGGGCTGCCTACGATCAACTGGATCCTAAGGTACACTCTGTTGCCCAAATCAGGTGACCACAACATGATCAGAGGGCATGCAATAAACTTGCTACATATATTTGATGTGCCATAGAAATTCAAGGTCATGAGCCTTATGGTTGAGACTATCAAGAGGACTGCAGCAGACCAAAAGAGAAGTTGTGGATATGGCCCACAAATTCAGGAGTTGATTAACTCAAAGATGGGCACAGGAAAATATCTGTTGGATAAGGAACATTTCGCTATTTATCCAGACTTTGAGGACAATCAAGTTGTCATGACTGAGAATGAACCATCATCAGTGCAAGCTCAAGAGAAGAAGGAGAAGGCAAGGAAAGAGAAGGCTGCCAAGATGCCAACTCAAGCAGAGGCATCTGAATACTTTCTGAAGAACAAGCAGGAGCATCTTGGTTACTTGATAGCATCAACACTGAGGATTGAGAAGTGGTTGGCCACCCTAACTCAAAATCAGGAGAGCCTGGAAAGAATAATGGAACAAAAATTCTATAATCTTGATGTCAAAGTAACTGAGATTCAGTTAGTTGTGGAGCAGCTTCAGGATGACATGCAGGAGAGGAAGGGAAAGACAACCACTGATGCATTTGCCAGAGTGCCTAGAGCTCAGAGGTCAGCTACAGTGCCTGTGACAGACACTAGAGCCACATCATCTGCACCAGCCACAACTCCTACAGCTCCAGGGCAACTAGCTCCAACACCAACTCCTCCAGCTCCATCCACATCGACTGGAGCCCTCGTTCTTGGAGTTATCCGGACACCACCACCTGAAGATCAAGCCTGAGAGTCGATCTAGCACTATGCATTTTCTATGAACTTTTTGGTAACTTGTTGCCAAAGGGGGAGAAAATTATATAGATCATAGGCTTCGAGAGAGAGAGAGAGAGTGTTGCTTTTATTCTCTCTTTCTTTGGTGGTTAAACTTTGTTTGCTTTTGATTGATTGAGATACTATGTTATTATCTGTGAGACATTGATGATCATGTGTTTGATCATAAGCTACACTTATGCTTGTTATATGTTATTATCTTACTTGTCCTTTTATGATCATTCACTTTGCTTGGTGATGAGTGCATGTATTTAATCTTTGTTATTTTGAGTGCTCCACCAAGATGTATGTGACATGGAATAGTAACCCATGAGCCTAATTCCTTGTGCATTTGCAGTCCAAAGCAAATCTTAAAATATGCACAAATTTAGGGGGAGCTCTTGCTTATCACATACTTCTCAAAGCGATGATGTTTTTCAATCTTATTATCATTTGTCGAAGATTTGATCTATATGTTGTCATCAGTTACCAAAAAGGGGGAGACTGAAAGTGCAACTATCCCTAGGTGGTTTTGGTAATTCATAACAACATATAGCTCAATGAGCTAATGCTATTCCAAGACTATTATTTCAGGAAAGCTCAATGAATGGCATGGTATGGATGATGAAAGTGGATCCCTCAAAATATCAAGGACAAAGGATTGGCTCAAGCTCAAGACACTTCATTTTACATTTTAGTGATCCAAGATCACATTGAGTCTATAGGAAAAGCCAATACTATCAAGGAGGGGTGAGGTGTTGCTTAATGAGCCTCTTGCTTCATGTGCTTAGTGATATGCTCCAAAACCCTCAACTACTTTCTCACATCCTCATATGACCTAAACCTAAATTCCAACTCGGCCCTACCGATTCTTTCTATCCGGCGCCACTGAGTTCATATGTCATAGCCACTGCCACAAACCCTACGCAAATCGGTCTCACCGATAGGGATCTCGTACTCACCGAGATGGGATTGTAATCTCTCTATTTCCCTTCGTAACGTTTCGGTCTAACCGAAGTGAGCGATCGGTCCCACCGAGATTACAATGTAAACTCTCTGTTTCCCCTTCGTAACTTTTCGGTCTCACTGAAAGAGCAAATCGGTCCCACCGAGTTTACCTGACCAACTCTCTGGAAAGCTTATTACCAAAATTGGTCTCACCGAGTTTGTGTAATCGGTCTTACCGAGATTACGTTATGCCCTAACCCTAACCATATCGGTCCTACCGAGTTGCATGTCGGTCCCACCAAAAACCCTAACGGTCACTAGATTTACTAAATCGGTCCGATCGAGTCTGTTGAATCGGTCCCACCGAGTTTGGTAAATTGTGTGTAACGGTTAGATTTTGTGTGGAGGCTATATATACCCCTCCACCTCCTCTTTATTCGTGGAGAGAGCCATCAGGACAAACCTACACTTCCAACTTACCAGTTTTGAGAGAGAGCCACCTACTCATGTGTTGAGGCCAAGATATTCCATTCCTACCATATGAATCTTGATCTCTAGCCTTACCCAAGTTGCTTTCCACTCAAATCTTCTTTCCACCAGATCCAAATCCCATGAGAGAGAGTTGAGTGTTGGGGAGACTATCATTTGAAGCACAAGAGCAAGGATTTCATCATCAACGCACCATTTGTTACTTCTTGGAGAGTGGTGTCTCCTAGATTGTCTAGGTGTCCACTTGGGAGCATCCGACAAGATTGTGGAGTTGAACCAAGGAGTTTGTAAGGGCAAGGAGATGCCTACTTCGTGAAGATCTACCACTAGTGAGGCAAGTCCTTCGTGGGCGACGGCCATGGTGGGATAGACAAGGTTGCTTCTTCGTGGACCCTTCGTGGGTGGAGCCCTCCGTGGACTCACGCAACTGTTACCCTTTGTGGGTTGAAGTCTCCATCAACGTGGATGTACGATAGCACCACCTATCGGAACCACGCCAAAAACATCCGTGTCTCCAATTGCATTCGAATCCTCCAAACCCTTCCCTTTACATTCTTGCAAGTTGAATGCTTTATTTTCCGCTGCCTATATACTCTTTGCATGCTTGCTTGAATTGTGTGATGATTGCTTGACTTGTTCAAAGATAGCTAAAATCTGCCAAAGTCTAAAATTGGGAAAAGGTATAGCTTTTAATTGGTCAAGTAGTCTAATCACCCCCCCCCTCTAGACATACTTCAAGGTCCTATAGATAGTATTGAGGGACTTACCTCGCATGAAGTCCTCAAGATCGGCATTACGCACATATGCGTCAAATTCATCCTTGATGCCTGCTTTGACCATAAACTAATCTGACAGCCATTCGCAAGGCCACACGTCAGCTTCCCTTGGTGGTTCGTCGTCTTGCTCATGTATTGCAAGCCTGGGTCCTTGCTTCCTTGAAGAACCACCTTGGTAAAATTTCCTAGACATATTTCTTCCTCTGAAAAGTTTCTAAAAATTTTAGTAACTCAAAATGAATCAAACTCAACAAAATTGATAGCAACTACTCCCATAAGTGCCTAGAGCCTATATCATGCATTAGAATTACTTGGGACCATATAAATTTGACATGCAAGCTCAAGAACAGGGTCACCTAAGCAGCAAAAATTTGCAATAAATAAAGCACTAGAACAAAAACTAATTGGACCATTGGAGGAGTCACATACCAAAGAACAATCCCCCAAAGCAGTTTTGTGAATGGAGCTTTTAGCAAGGAGATCAAAAATGGCAGCAAAGTGAGCTAGAACTCGTGCTTGAGCTAGATAGTGATTTTTTGGGGAGGAAGATGAAGTGTGTGGGTGCAGGAATAAGTGGAGGGGGCACAGTGGGCCCACGAGGCAGGGGGATCGCCCTATAGGGGTGGGCATGCCCTGGACCCTCGTGGCCAGGTGCCAGCTCCCCCTGCCGTGTTCTCTGTGCCAGATATTCTCAAATATTCTAGAAAAAATAATATTAAATTTGCAGGGCATTTGGAGAACTTTTATTTTTGGGGTATTTTTTATTGCATGGATAATTCAGAAAGCAGACAGAAAAATACTATTTTTACTTTATTTAATCTAAATAACAGAAAGTAAAAGGAGGGTACAGAAGGTTGTGCCTTCTAATTTCATCCATCTCATGCTCATCAAAAGGAATCCACTAACAAGGTTGATCAAGTCTTGTTAACAAACTCATTCTGAATAACATGGAACCAGAGAAATTTCAAATAACACTAGGTTACCTCAACGGGGATATGCACATCCCCAATAATAAGAATATCATATTTCTTCTTGACAGTAGGAAGAGGAAATTCAAACCCTCCAATAATGCTAGTTGGAATTTTTCCAATAGAATTGATGCCATGAACTTGAGGTTGTTTCCTCGGAAAGTGTACTGTATGCTCATTACCATTAACATGAAAAGTGAAATTGCCTTTGTTGCAATCAATAACAGCCCCTGCAGTATTCAAAAAGGGTCTACCAATGATAATCGACATACTATCATCCTCAGGAATATCAAGAATAACAAAGTCCGTTAAGATAGTGATGTTTGCAACCACAACAGGCACATCCTCACAAATAACGACATGTATAGCGGTTGATTTATTAGCCATTTGCAAAGATATTTTAGTAGGTGTCAACTTATTCAATTCAAGTCTACGATATAAAGAGAAAGGCATAACACAAACACCGGCTCCAAGATCACATAAAGCAGTTTTAACATAGTTTCTTTTAACGGAGCATGGTATATTTGGTACTCCTGGATCTCCAAGTTTCTTAGGTATTCCACCTTTAAAAGTGTAATTAGCAAGCTTGGTGGAAATTTCAGCTTCTGGTATCTTTCTTTTATTTGTAATGATGTCTTTCATGTATTTAGCATAAGGACTTACTTTAAGCATATCAGTTAAGTGCATACGTAAGAAGATAGGTCTAATCATTTCAGCAAAGCGCTCAAAATCCTCATCATCCTTTTTCTTGAATGGCTTAGAAGGAAAAGGCATGGGTTTCTGAACCCATGGTTCTCTTTCTTTATCGTGCTTCCTAGCAACAAAGTCTCTTTTATCATAACATTGATTCTTTGATTGTGGGTTATCAAGATCAACAGCAGGTTCAATCTCTACATCATTATTATTGCTAGGGTGAGCATCAACATGAACATTATCATTAGCATTATCACTTGGTTCATGTTCATCACCTGATTGTGTTTCAGCATCAGAAATAGAAATATCATTGGGATTCTCAGGTGTGTTAATAACAGGTTCACTAGAAGCATGCAAAGTCCTATCATTTTTCTTTTTCTTCCTTTTCGAAGGACTAGGTGCATCTATATTATTTCTCTAAGAATCTTTGACGGTGTCCTGGACTAGGGGGTACTCACCACGTCATCTCCCGATCTGCTAAATTGGGCCGAGGACCCCCATGGCCGTATACTCATGGGCCAGTCCGGACAGCTGCCGCATACAAGGAAGATTCCGCAAGACTTGGAGATCAAGACAAGGACTCCTCCCCCACCGGCGTATTCGGCTAGGACTCTTGTTATCCTACGCCTCTGGTGCATTATATAAACCGAGGCCAGGCTAGCCGATAGAGAAAAACAACAATCATACCATAGGCTAGCTTCTAGGGTTTAGCCTCTCTGATCTCGTGGTAGATCAACTCTTGTACTACCCATATCATCAATATTAATCAAGCAGGAGTAGGGTTTTTACCTCCACCGAGAGGGCCCGTACCTGGGTAAAAACATCATGTCCCTTGTCTCCTGTTACCATCCGCCTAGACGCACAGTTCGGGACCCCCTACCCGAGATCCGCCAGTTTTGACACCGACATTGGTGCTTTCATTGAGAGTTCCGCTGTGTGTTCGGCAAAAGGTCGATGGCTCGCCTGCAGATCAATTGCGACTTCGGCATCTTCGTCACCAGCTCGACTGGTCACCTTGGTTCGACCGAGGACTGCGCCCTACCTCCGATCGTCATGTTCGGATGAGGGCCTTCATCAACATTAGCTCCGATCTCTATCAAGATCATGGAGGAATCATCCAGGGAGCCCGGGGGCTCAACGTCAACATTGCCCTCGGGCGACCGTGCTGTTTTTTTTGGACAGCGAACTTGTATCCGCCGTCACCGCTTCCTCGAGCGTCGGTTTGACGATTGCTTTGGTGGAATAGTGCGGAATTACGTCTACAACAGCCACGCTAAATTTCATTGAGTTCCGATGGAGGAATCTCCGACAATCTACGATATACCGGAGCCCTGTCAAATTTGGACGAGAATCTGGACGAGTTTAGGGCGTGGTGTCCAGCTTCTAGCTCGGACCTCCTTTGGAGGATCCAACCGTTGATCGACTGCGGAATTCCTATATCTACCACCCTCAAAATTTCAGCTCGATCCGACCGTCCAAACTCCAGGAACCTTCCGATTAGTGCATCACTTTTCGGATCTGTTTTTTGCGCGAAAACAAATCCGATCCGAGTTTGTCTTTTTTACGAACGGGATTTCGGACTTCCTTTTTGAAGGAAGTTTTGTATGGGGTACTGTGTTTTGTTCCCGAACACATCCCACTAACTTTAAAATGTTTTGAACATGATCTTCAACATCATGCTGGTGTCAAACCAGTCCGGCAATATTGCTCCACGGCTGCCGACCTGCGCTAGACACGTCGTCACTTTGTTGAGCCGAGCTCAACTTCTTCGGATCATCATCTCGGCAAGCCGAAAAAGAGTCCGGCATCGCGAAGGATAAATCATCACCGACATCGCCGCCCCACGGATTACACGGAGCGGGCAAAACCGGCATCGCCGCACGGTCGCTTCATCAAGCCGGCATCGACCACGTCACGACCTGCATCGGCATGGCCGCACTATTGCTTCTTCAAGCTGGTGTCCATCACGCTGACCTACTTCGACATCTCAGCTGGACCGGGGGCTTCACCATCTCTTCATCAACCTACTCCGGACACTTCGGCGTCGCTAGCTGACCAGCTCCGTCATGTTAGCTGGACCGAGGGCTTTGCCTCAGCGAGCCAACCTTTGCCAGCATTGCCATGCCGTCATTTTATCGCCCATCAGGCAATGGGTGCGCGGATCGAGTCCCAATTTTGGGAATCACCTTCCTTCGGATTTCTACAACAAATAAACCAGGTGCTATTAATCCCAGTATTTTTTGCTTGTTTGGGTTCATTTTTCCCAAGGAATTATTACTCTGGTTTGTCCATCATATGTACACAGGTCTATCAAATGGTGGCCGCGTTAACGACAGTCGCATGGTGGTTCGGTCAGTTTCCGTACATAGTCCGGGAACGCCGCATCCGGAGCTTGGACCGACCTGTGAATTCAGGCTTTGTCATGCCTTTACCGCATCACTCCAACACCCTACATCGACATTGACTTCGGCGCCGGGCCATATTTCTTTTATTACTCACTTTGCATAAATTATTTATTATGCAACGATTTTTTTAATTATCATTATTACTATTATCTCCGGTTTGCACCATTTTTTGTGCACAGGAAAATGATCCGGGGACTTCGGCGTCACTCTGCCGGTCTGCATTGACCGTGCTATGTCACCACTTCGGCATGTCGAGCTCTCCGCTCCGCCACCTCGGGACCGGCTTGGGGGATGGAACCTTGTCCCGTATCAATCTCGGACCGCGTCATCAATACCGAACACATTAACCAGCTAAGTCGCTTTCATGCTCAAAGCTATAATTTCTAACTTGTGTTCATTCGACCAAGCATCATACTTTTTTGGAAAAATGTTGCTTGTAAAATTTTTTCTTGTCCAAACTTTGTTTGTGACGCATAAATTCAAATACCCAATTCATTTGGGGGCTTCCTTCATGAAGCTTTTCCTCTTGCATATGATTATACTTGTACAGCTTCATTCCTTGTTCGTGTATTACGCCACAATATGCACCATATTGACTTAAGCGATTTGCAAGCTGGGTTTCCTTGCTCCTGTGTTTACCCCTACGTTCCCGATTGTTCGGCTAGGGAGTAAAGGGAGCACCTCTGCGATTGTCACGATCGTGTCATCCGAGCCGGACCTCAGACTGGGTGAAGCCGAAAGCTAGCACTCTTATAGTTTTCAATTATGGTCGGCACACAACGGAACTCATGAGTACAAAAAATCTGTTGCACAAGTCTCATAATAACAATGAGCACCGAATAAAGGTATCGGTGGGGGTACTATTTTCTTCGAAGATGCTTCTTACACTGATTGCCTGGTTATTGGAAACACCGTCGATATTCTCGACAGATGGAGTACATAACACTTTTCGGTCCTTGACCGAAGAGGGAGAAGCCGACGGTCGGTTAAGACGCGTTTAAAGTTCGGTTGAACATAGATATGATATAAGTACTTCGGTACATGCAATCATTCTTTTACCCAAGTCACTTGGGGGCTCTTAAATTTATATGAGCCGTTTTATGATAAGTGTTCTTCTTCTTAGTCGTTGCAAAGTTTTATTATTATTATTATTATTATTATTATTATCTATCACTCCTTTTTTCTCTCTCAAACCCGCTAGAGTTTAGTTTGCTAAACTGGCCTAATGAAAAGTACTCCGCCCTCGGGATAGGAGGTTGAAGCCGTAGGCTGACCCGCTTGAAGTCTTGAGATAGGATGTATCATGTTAAAGCACCACAGAAGCACCACAGAAGCACCTCAGAAGCACCACAGAAGCACTTCTTCTTGACCCGCTTGAAGTCTTGAGATTGGCACCGAACACTTCATCTTGTTCTGACGCCAAGTTTTTACTGACGTTTTTTGGTTTTCCAAGCTTATGGCACTTTTAAACTATTTGTGTGTTTTCAGCACAAGTCTCGCAGTGCAACGGCGGACACCTTTAGAGATTCGGCAAAAACATTCTCGGATTTTGCTATATATGCATCGGTTTCGAATTGTGTCTTCGGTCAATAGCTGGGTTGCCCGGCTCCTGCGCTTGCCTCCTACGTTCCGCTTTGTTCGGCTAGGTCTGCAAAGGGAGAACCACTATGATTGTGCTTCCAGCTCACATGGTTAAGCACCTCAGTGGAGAAAGCCGAAAACTGACTGTCATAATAAGCGTAAACTGGTCAGCGATCTGATGACGGTGTTAAACGACGGGCCATTCATAACAATGGCCGAAGTGTTTACGGCTTGACCTCGACTGTCGCTGAACACTACTGGGGGCTATTAGATGGCCTCCCAAACTAAATCCTCGATATTTTGCTCTTACATTGGAGCTGAGGTTTCATGATCATACTTAGCAGGACAACCCAAAGAAAGGAACTGATAGCGGGACTATTTTCTTTGGAAGACATTTCTTCTGTTAAACAGTAATATAACATATCTCTCTACGTACCTTTGTTTATAAAACCGTATGGCCAGATTGCCTTGTTTATTGTAAATCTTTGCCCTCATAAAGGCTTTATAAAGTAGGACAAACACTCCTCAGCTATTGGCCGAGGAGGTGGAAGCCGATGGTCGGTCAACAAAGTTTTGTACAATGCAGATCCGAGCGCTAATGACGTAAAGTACTTGGATACATAGAGTCATTACACATAATTGTGATTTTACTATGGATATCAATCCTTAATTCGGCCACCCGTGCCCGCATTAAGGCTCGAGGGCTACTGGGCTTCGGGATTATTATTTACAAATATTAAAGGGGCACATCGATCCCCTGATCTGGTGTTGCCACCCGACCCGTGTCTCGGGGGCTACTGCATTGCCTGTCCAGTGCAGAAAATTTTAAGTGTAATGCAGTCTACGAGGAGATTTTGATCCTCAGGTTGGTCGGCTGCACCCAACCAGAGACTTGAGGACTAAGCACGCCGCTTTTTGTGTCCCAAAGTATTCTGCCGAGCTAGGACTTGATCCTCAGACCGATTTTGCAAATCAACTTGAGTCTCAGCGGCTACGGGGATCAACGGTCTTATGTCATCCTTCATGTGCATCTCGGGTTTTAGACCGATACCCACCTTGAGGGCTACTAGCTATGTATCTCGGCAGAGAATAAATTGCACCAATCAAAAATATTGACAAAAATCGGCCCACATTCGGGGTGGTGCACCACCTCGGAAGTAGTCCGGCATAAAGCTCAGGCGCTAGTGGCTGGCTCCATAGAGGGCATTTCCGGCATTAAGCCTGGCTAAACTCCTTCAAACTTCTTTGAACCAAGGTGATTTACGACACCTCGGATACAGTCCGGCGTTGGAGCTCGGATACATAGTCTGGCGTTAGAGCTGGGAAGCAGTCCGACATTGGTGCTCGACTGCAAAAGATACCTCGAATGCAGTCCGGCGTTGGAGCTCGGATGCAAGAGGACGCTGCCGCCCGGGAACAACTTCAAACCCGAGGATCTAGAGAATTAAACCAAGTTTTAGCATCACCATTTAATGAGAATGGAAGTATCTTAAGGATATAATAGTAGCGAGATTTCTCATCATTAGTGAACAGGGTGGCTATATCATTTAACTTAGTAAGATGTGCCACAACGGTTTCAGATTCATAGCCATAAAAAGGATTAGATTCAACCAAAGTAATTATCTCAGGATCGACAGAGAATTCATAATAGTTATCAGTAACAAAGATAGGTGAAGTAGGAAAAGCAGGGTCATATTTCATTCTAGCACTCAGAGTTTTTTGTTTCAGTTTAGCTAATAATTTCTTAAGATCAGATCTATCATTGCAAGCAAGAAATTCTCTAGCAGTTTCTTCATCCATAACATAACTCTTAGGAACAACAGGTAATTCATATTTAGGGGGAGAACCTTCATCATCACTATCTTTAATAACTTCATTTTCAATAATTTCATTCTCTCTAGCCCTAGCAAGTTGTTCATCAAGAAATTCACCTAATGGCACAGTAGTATCAAGCATAGAAGTAGTTTCATCATAACTATCATGCATAGTAGAAGTGGCATCATCAATAACATGCGACATATCAGAATTAATAGCAGAAGCAGGTTTAGGTGTCGCATGCTTACTCATAACAGAAGGAGAATCTAGTGCAAAGCTAGATGGCAGTTCCTTACCTCCCCTCGTAGTTGAGGGATAAATATTAGTTCTTTCGTCTTTCAAGTTCTTCATAGTGACTAGCAGATATAAATCCCAAGTGACTCAAAGAATAGAGCTATGCTCCCCGGCAACGACGCCAGAAAATAGTCTTGATAACCCACAAGTATAGGGGATCGCAACAGTTTTCAAGGGTAGAGTATTCAACCCAAATTTATTGATTCGACACAAGGGGAGCCAAAGAATATTCTTAAGTATTGGTAGTTGATTTGTCAATTCAACCACACCTGGATAACTTAGTATCTGCACCAAAGTATTTAGTAGCAAAGTAGTATGATACTAACGGTAACAGTAGCAAAAGTAACAGTAGCAGTTTTGTAGCAATTGTAACAGTAGCAACGGTAAAGTAAATAAGCCAAGCACAATATGTGAAAAGCTCGTAGGCATTGGATCAGTGATGGATAATTATGTCGGATGCAATTCCTCATGTAATAGTTATAACATAGGGTGACATAGAACTAGCTCCAATTAATCAATGTAATGTAGGCATGTATTCCGGATATAGTCGTACGTGCTTATGGAAAAGAACTTGCATGACATCTTTTATCCTACCCTCCCGTGGCAGCGGGGTCCTAGTGGAAACTAAGGGATATTAAGGCCTCCTTTTAATAGAGTACCAGACCAAAGCATTAACACATAGTGAATACATGAACTCCTAAAACTACGGTCATCACCGAGAAGTATCCCGATTATTGTCACTTCGGGGTTGTCGGATCATAACACATAATAGGTGACTATAGACTTGCAAGATAGGATCAAAAACTCACATATATTCATGAAAACATAATAGGTTCAGATATGAAATCATGGCACTTGGGCCCTAGTGACAAGCATTAAGCATAGCAAAGTCATAGCAACATCAATCTCGGAACATAGTGGATACTAGGGATCAAACGCTAACAAAACTAACTTGATTACATGGTAAATCTCATCCAACCCATCACCGTCCAGCAAGCCTACGATGGAATTACTCACGCACGGCGGTGAGCATGATGAAATTGGTGATGGAGGATGGTTGATGATGACGACGGCGATGGATCCCCCTCTCTGGAGCCCCGAACGGACTCCAGATCAACCCTCCCGAGAGAGATTAGGGCTTGGCGGCGGCTCCCTATCGTAAAACGCGATCAATCTTTCTCCTCTATTTTTTTTCTCCACGAAAACAAATATATAGAGTTGGAGTTGAGGTCGATGGACGTCGAGGGGGCCCATGAGGCAGGGGGCGTGCCCTAGGGGAGGGGTGCACCCCCCACCCTCGTGGACAGGGTGCGGGTCCCTTGACGCTGATTCTTTCGCCAGTATTTTGTATTAATTCTGAAAAGTTGCTCTGTGTATTTTCAGGTCATTCCAAGAACTTTTATTTTTGCACAAAAAAAACACCATGGCAGTTTTGCTGAAAACAACGTCAGTCCGGGTTAGTTCCATTCAAACCATGCAAGTTAGAGTCCAAAGCAAGGGCAAAAGTGTTTGGAAAAGTAGATACGACGGAGACGTATCTGTCATCATGACACCACAAGAGAGATGATGGGTCGACATCCTCAGGCTGAGGTCCTCCGACCATGCAAGGATAGAACTCCTGAGCAATAGGTTCAGCCTTTGTCTTTGATACCAAGTTTCTGTATAGACAATCACCCCATGGGCGCTTGATGACATTCTTCTCAGCATATTCTAGTGTCACAAACTTGTACTTGAACCACTGCTCTGCCCAATATCTTCGGATCCACTGGATTCGGTTCTTGCGCTGTGTGTAGCTCTCTTCAGGGCCAGACTTGTTGAGCTCATATAGAACCGAGGGCAGGTCCAGCATTGTATTTCCTCGGTGTTGCCTGCCACCTTTCCGTGCAGATTTCTCAGAAGCCATAATGTTTAGACAGATAGGCTTCAACACAGTGAAAGTCTATCGTCTGCTTGTCAAATAAGAGCTGTCTTTAGGAGATTCAATATGACGTTGTAAGAATTCTGCAAATGAATGCAGACTATGAGAACCAAGGGATTCTCCCACAGACATTTACATGTGACAACATTAGAGATGCGAGGGAAGGGGAAGAGGTCATATGCATTCTCAGAAGATTTGAAGATAAATTAGTTTAGAAGACATTGACCTCACAGTGCAAAGACATTCACTTATTGAAGGAAGTTGGTTCTAGATTTGTATGAATCCACGAATAGGTACAAGTGAGGAATCTAACTAGTTTTGACGCATAAGTGAACATACTTTGCAATACATGAGATTCAGAAAGAGATAGATCCAGATTTGGAGGTGTATAAACCACTTTTTGTTGAAGTGGATGGATTTGACAGATCAAAAAGACTGTAAAAAGTGAGATTTAATTACCACAGATGAACTGCTAGACGAGGCAGAAGGGAGGCCAAGCAGTCCAATCTCCTGCGCCCTAACTTGGCGGCAGAAGACACCCACGGCGGCGGCGGAGAAGACGAGGCCCGTGGCCGGCGTGAGGACGGTGTCGAAGAAGTCGCGGCAGCTAAGCGCTTCATCTCTGGCATCGACGCGAGCTAGCGGTGGCGCTAGGGTTTGAGCGAGTTGGCGAGGTGGGAGAAGAGATATTGACCGCGAGGGGGCTAGTATTTATAAGAAGGAGGAGGGCAGCACAACATAATTACGCAGGTGCCCCTGGTGGTTCACATCTTAAGGACACGTGTGAAAGGGCTAGTTATCGACTAGAGGGGTGTTGAATAGGCGATTTTTATGAAAGTCTTCAATACATGAGAGTTTCGAAGACAAACAATAGAAATAACACTATTCGTATGCAGCGGTAGGTAGACTACACTAGACAAGCCATAGTCAAGTATTCAATGAAGTGAAAGCTCGAAGACTATCAGTAGCTAGGTAGAAAAGATCAGGATGGAAGATAGTATGAAACCAATCAGGACAAGTAGTCACACAGTGAAGTCAAATAGATATTGCAAGCAGGCAATGATTTCACGAAGACAAACTGTAAGTAAAGAGAAGTGAGAGAGATAGAACCAGTGGCTTCAAGAGGACAGGGGTTTGTTCGACCAGTTCCAGTTGCTGTGACAATTGTACGTCTGGTTAGGGAGGCTGAGATTTAACTCGGAAGACTGCGTCTTCACCTTATTCCCCTTGACCTAAGGACTCTCAGTCCCCGCCCAATCACTCTGGTAAGTCTTCAAGGTAGACTCCCAAACCTTCACAGACTTCGTTCACCGGCAATCCACAATGACTCTTGGATGCTCAGAACGTGACGCCTAACCGGCTGGAGGATTCACAGTCCTCAAGTGTAACAAGTCTTCAGATCACACGGATAGAAAGACTTCAGTGATGACAAACACTCTTTGGGCTCTGGGTGGTTTGGGCTTTGTCCTCGCAAGGATTCTCTCTCCAAAGCTTCGGAGGTGGGTTGCTCTCAAACGACAAAAGCCGTGTACTAACTCTGAGCAGCCACCAATTTATGGTGTAGGGGGTGGGCTATTTATAGCCACTGGGCAACCCGACCTGATTTGTCCAAAATGACCCTGGGTCACTAAGGAACTGACACGTGTCTCAATGGTCAGATTTCAAACACACACGGCAGCTTGACTTGGGCTACAAGTAAAGCTGACTCATCCGACTCTGGATAAGATTTGCTCTCATTGTCTTCGCTCGAAGACAAAGGATTTGGTTGAGCATCACTTCAGTCACTCTGACTTTGTTCACTTCGACCCCACTTAACAGTACGGTGGTTCCTATGACTCAACAAAGAAGAAAAGGAAACAATGACACTACTAAGTCTTCGGGCTCCATAGTCTTCATGCAATGTCTTCTCATGTCATAGTCTTCCATGTGAATAGCTTCACAGATCACCATTGTCTTCAATGTCTTCACATTTTTAGGGTTCATCTCTAGTAGGTAAACCGAATCAATGAGGGACTACTACCTGTGTTATCCTGCAATTCTCACAAACCCGTTAGTCCCTCAACCAGGTTTGTTGTTAGTACTCCAAAACCAACTAGGGGTGGCACTAGATGCACTTACAATCTCCCCCTTTTTGGCGATTGATGAAAAATTGGTTGAAGTTTTCAACGGGGATAAAAGTATGTGAAATTGTAAAGGATTAAGATATTGTCTTCATAGATGGAAAACAGGCTCCCCCTGAAGATGTGCATATTAGATATTTTGCGTTGGAATGCAAATGCTCATGGCAGGTTGTACTTGTGGAGATCCTCTTCACCATATGAAGACAATACATTATGCATTAACGGACATATAGAAATAATGACATGCATAATGAGAAATGGGCATCTGTGGAATGGCTTCATGTGTGATTCATCATCGCATCACACAGAATAACAAAAAAGTAGCAGACGACCATCAAGTTTAAGTGTTACAACTCAAAGAACCAAATGTATCAAAAGCGAGAGTTGTAAGCACTTGGCAAAAAAATAGCAACCGCCCATAAGGACCCGCTTGAAGACTATCAACATATGCTTCTCCCCCTTTTATTAGTAAGGACCAAAAAGGTTTGAAGACATAGTCTCTACTCGTTCCCATGAGGAGTAGGTGAAGCAGCAGGGTCATCGTCGTGATTTGGTGGTGCAGATGAGCTTGGTGTAGTGTCGATATGTGCCGAAGGTGGCGGTGGTGAAGTAGCATCATCGGTGTCATCAAGAATTCTGGCATTTACAGTTGCAGTGGAGGATGAGTACTCTGAATCTTCAAGGGATGGGGTGCGACGTAAGACAACATTCCTGGGTGGAGTGGTGTCGAACTTGAATCTTTCTGTGAAGCCATCATCTTGAAGATCAGCTTCAGCACTGAGCATCGTCAAACTCTTCCATGCCCTCCGACTCGTTTCATGAGTGACAAAGGCATTCTTGGTGTCAAGGTTGCGAATGCGATTGACATCCACCAAGAGGCTTTGCATCTGACGCCTTAGCCAGTAATGATGCTTGTCGTGTTTTTTATGTAAGGCCACGAGAAGCTCTCAGTCATTGAGCACACGAGATCGCTTTCGAGGCCTTTGAGAAATAGTGCTTTCTGTGGCTTAAGTACGAGCTTGACGAGTATTGCCAACAAGAGGATAAACACGAGCAGCAGCTTGAATGCCTTCAACATGCTGAGAAAAACTTTGATGATCGGCATTGTGAAGATATATTGCCTCCTTGGCAGGCTCTGGATATATGGCTTCGATGGACATATCAACCTCTGGCAGAAATATGAGATGGTTGCATGCAGAGGGCTGATAGTTAACAACAGAGTGAAGCTTGATCAGACGCATAACCCATGGAGCATAGAATTTTAGTCCAAAGATGTCAGAGCCAGATGCAGCAAATTGACAAATGAAGAAATCCTGAGCATTTAAGCTTTTGCCATTGAGAATATAAAAGACCAATGTCTTCATTGTACCTTCAAGCTTTGCTGAGGAAGAGTGTCCTTTGATGGGCCATAGAGTTCGCCGAATGATGTGATAGATGGTGCGGGGCAGATACTCTAGGTCTTCAACAAAGAATTCCTTGGGATATTCAGCATCTTGTGGCAGTGGCTTCATCATGCTCAGCATTTGGTTCATGTTGGGTTATGGCTTCTGAAAGATGCTCTCTAATGCATCGCGGTGAAGCTGACAACCAGGTTCATAGAGTTCACCTGGAGTGGACAGGCCGGTAAGCTCAATGAGATCAAAAGCTTTGGCTTCATGATGTACATTGCATGTCATCCACTCAAGGACCCCATGTCTTCGGATCCCTATTGTAGCCGTGAATGTGGAGAGTTGCATAGAATTGTAGCAGAAGCTCTTCATTCCAATTCTCCTTATCTGAGACAAACTGGAGCAGGCCTGCATCTCGAAAATAGTCAAGTGCTTCTTCTAAGCAGGGCAGGTCAGCCATGGCTTTGGAATCTAGACGCATATGAGGAAATATGCGCCCTTGGTTGTATAGAACGCATGAGTAATAGCTACATTGCTGATAGCTCCAGAACCGATCCGATGATATTCTTGGCTTGGAATATGGGTTCTTAGCACTATCAAAGAATGTGTTGTGTGCAATGAAGCCGTTGACATTGAATGAGCCTGGTGCAGATGCAGTGCCTGGAAACCGTGGCATTCTTGATAGTGCCTAGAAACCGTGGCAGTCTTGATAGTGCCTGGAAACTTTGGCTTTTGAACCTGAGGCCTGTGCTCCACATGATAATCAAACTGAGGTCTGGGAGCAGGCGGAGGAACCAGAATTGGCCATCTTACTATGACCAGCTCGCCTTGATAGAATGCTTGCTCAATGGTATGAGGCCTTGGAGGCGGTACAGGAGTAGAGGCATTTGCAATGGCGTCAGGCTGCACATTAGTGGCAGGTGCATCATTGGCTTCATGCACAGTGTTGACTGTGGGCGCCACATTATCTTCAGCCATGACAACGTCATTGGCGTCAGTAGTGTTGTTGGTGGCCGCCTCAGGATTTTCAACCTCCACTTGAGTAGCTGGAGGGTCAGGCACAGACACGTTCTCCTCAAGAACAACTTATTCTTGGTTGTTAGGGGGTATAGCAACATGTTCTTCTTCTTGTCTTTCATCGGCTGCTGCTGCCGGAATCTCTTCAGAAGCATTAGCTTCTGACACGGGAACCGTCACAGAAGGATTATCTTCAGGGAACACTTGACGTGCCACTGAGCTGGATTGGTTCGAGTCTTCTTCTGTGATGGTTGTCATGGAGACTGATGGCCTTAGGCCTTTGCGAAGCCGTTGAAACACGGATGACGCCTTTGGTGAGGGTGTGGTTTCCATGTAATTATCGTCATTCACTATTGGGCTAGTGGCTTGCGCTGGTGGAGGACGGGGTGTTCTTGGTGAATCTTGACTTGGAGTTGCTGGTTGGGGGCGATCAGCCCATGAGGCATCCTGAGAGATTGGCGTCAAAGGACAACCAATACATATGAGTTCGTTGTTCGTGAGAACAGGCGATGATACCATTTGGCGCTCGATCTGAGGAAGTACTTCATCATCAACTACATTGTCTTGGGGACCAATGTCTTCAGTCGTGATGGGGTCAACGACTGGAACTTCTTGAGCTTCAGGAGCCTCTGTGGAAGCAGGCTCATGAACTATCAACTGACGCTCTTGGTGTGCTGATGCAGGACGAGGAAAAGCAATGGGCTCGACAATGAGGGGCTCTGTGAGAGCAGCCCGATCTTTCTTCTTGGTCTTCCTCTTCTTGGGCACAGGAGTGTCATCAGTGGTGTTCTTGAACTTGCGCTTTCTGGCTTCGGCTTCAACTTCCCTGGTTTTCTTTTGTTCTGAAGCCACTGTGTGGACCTTAGGCTTTGAGCCTGTCATGCTGGCAGGGAAGACAATGCGAGGTTCTTCCCGCCTTGATGTTTCAGATGGGGCCACAGTAGACTTCCTCTTCTTGGCAGCCATCTTGGGGTCAATGCCTGGATGCCCAAGTGCCTTGCGCTTTTCAGCTTCATTGTAAGCTTGAACACACTTGGCAGCAAGATTCTTAATGCGCTCTCTTGAACCTTTGGCTTCATCGCGCTTCTCGTGAAATGCCTCCTTGAGGTCATGCAGCATCACTTTGAAGTTCTAGACATCAGCCACACTGAGCTTGGCCACGTGCTTCTTGAACTGTTCCTTCTCATAGTCAATCTTGTTTTTCAGTTCAATACTCTTCTGAGCCAGAGCCAGCTCAGGAGCAATGGCACCTTGAAAAGCAATGCTAATGCCAATTGGGAGCTGAAGATCATCAAAACTAAGATCTTGATTGTCAAACCATTTATCAATGAAAGTATTCAGAATGTTGACGTCAAAGAGGGGCAGATCATTGAAGATCTCCGCCTCTTGCTTGCTCTTTATCAGCTGCTCAAGAGCATCATTACCAAACTCATCATCTGAAGGCAAATCAATGGCTTCAGATTCATTCCTTAGAACGGCAACTGGTGTCAGTGCTTGACTGGACCTCTGAACAGTTTTCTTCTGAGGCTTCTCTCTCCGTTTGGAGGCCCGAGATTGATCTTCAAAGTAACTTGGTGCAGGAGGAGCAGTTGCTAGTGGCTTTACTTGTGCACCAGTAGGTTTTGAAGCCTTAGATTTCTTTTGCTTCTGCGACTTAGGAGGAGCTGGAGCTTCAACAGAATCTGCATCATCCGCAGAGTGATCCACATTTGCACCTTGGACTGCAATATGAGTGATGAGGCCGTCGAGGTTGTAGAAGGGGCCGATTCTGTTTTCATTGGCTTCACGGGTGCCATCTTCCCGAGGTGAAGAAGGACCAGGGTTGAAGTCCAGTCCAAATGCCTTCTTGTTCTTCACAGCAGAATCTTTGGCAAACTAGAAGTTGCGTTTGAACAGACTGTCATCACGACACTAGAGCAGATAAGAGGGATCAACATTCTCTGGTTCTGGGCCGCGTACCATACAAGGATACAATTCTCGTTGAATGGCTTCAGAACGGGACTGGGGTTGAAGATTTTTGTACACTATATCTCCCCAGGGCTGTTTGATAGCATTCTTCTCGGCATACTCAGCCGTGACAAATCTGTATTTGAACCATTTTTCAGCCCAATATCTTTGAATCCATTGGATTCGATTTTTGCGTTCACCATAGGTTTCTTCAGGGTCAGCCTTGTAATCCTCATGCAGATCTGGTGGCAAATCCTTGGAGGTATTCCCAAGGTGCTGCCTACCACCCTTTCTAGCTTATTTCTCAGTAGCCATGAAGCTTAATCTGAAAGGCTTCAGAACTTGCAAAGGCTTCCTACGGCTGGTCAGACAAGAACTGGCTTCAGGAGAATTTATGTGACTCTGTAAGAACTCTGCAAATGAATGTAGACTATGAGAACCAAGGGATTCTCCCACGGACATGTACTTGTGACAACATTAGAGGTGCGAGGGAAGGGAAGAGGTCATATGCATTCTCAGAAGATTTTGAAGATAAATCAGTTTGAAGACATTGACCTCATAACGTGAAGACATTCACTTATTTGTTGTGAGTCGGTTCCAGATTTGTACGAATCCAAGAATAGGTACAAGTGAGGAATCAGACTTGTAGAGAAGCATAAGTGAACAGACTAGGCATAACATGAGATGCAGAAATGGACAGATTCAATTTTGAAGTATAGAAACCACTTTTGGTAAAGAAGGATGAATCTATCAGATCAAAAATATGGTAAAAACTGAGTCTTAATTACCACACGAGGAACTGCTAGACGAAGCGAAGTTGGAGGCCGAGCAATTCGATCTCCTGTGCCCTAACTTGGAGACGGAAGACACCTACGACGGCGGCGGAGAAGATGAGGTCCGCGGCCAGCGTGAGGACGGCGTCGGAGAAGTCGCGGCAGCTAAGTTCTTCGTTGCCGGCATCGTCGAGAGCTAGCGGAGGCGCTAGGGTTTGCGAGAGGTGGCGAGGTGGAAGAAGAATATTTGACCGAGATGTGATGAGTATTCATAAGGAGAGGGACGGCACAGCGCAATTAGGCAGGTGCCCCTGGCGGTTCACATCTGAAGGGCACGTGGCAAGCATGCAACACCTTGGAAGTTGTTCCATGTTCCCACGCATGCCTGGAATGTCGGGGTGGTCGTTTCGAATTCCCCGGCTTTCAGGCAATAAGGATATAGCATTAAAAACTGATATAAATGTTTGTCAGATTGACTTCAGCTAACAAGGTCTCAGTCAAGACAATCGACAATTTTCAATAGAATGCATATGATTTGGACAGATAGAGTTGAGGTAGAAGCATAGATAGGTTAGGGTCCGATCACATTCACTTAGATCAAAAGATTCAGCATGAAGTCATAGCTATAAGTGAATGCTATAGAGGACAGAACACAAATATGTATATTATTACTAGTATAAGACCAAATTAACAAGATGAAGATAAATCAAAGACGAAGACAGCATAACACCAAGGGAAACACTTCAAACAAAAGTTTGGTGGTGGCGTTACCCACCGTATAGGAAGTATTAGACCCAGACACGGCGCACAATTATCATGGCGCTCCAAAGTCAAATTCCACATTAATTTATTCACACTTAGAGTGTATGGCTTCATTGATTGAAGATATACGTTACTTCGTGTGTTGCACATCTAAGTCATCAAAATGCATAAGTGTTAGGATGTGTGTCCAATTCATAGGACATTTGAGGATTCCAAGATATTTAGCTCACACCGCAACTTGCAAAACCTTTTCTCATCCAAGGGATTTGTGAAGATATCAGCCAATTGCTCATCAATGTTGACGTGAATGATATCAATATCTTCCTTCATAACATGATCTCTGAGAAAGTGATGATGAATCTCAATGTGCTTTGTCTTCGAGTGTTGAACTGGGTTGTTGGCAATCTTGATGGCACTCTCATTGTCGCAGTAGAGTGGCACATTCTTTAGGTGAATACCATAGTCCTTGAGAGTTTGCTTCATCCAAAGAAGTTGAGCACAGCAAGATCTAGCAGCAATGTATTCAGATTCAACAGTGGAGAGAGATACACAGTTCTGCTTCTTTGAAGACCAACAGACAAGTGATCGTCCCAGAAAGTGACATGTGCCTGATGTGGACTTGTGATCAACCTTGTCACCAGCATAATCAGCATCTGAGAATCCAACTAGATCAAACTCTGAGCCCTTTGGATACCATAATCCTAGTGTTGGGGTGTAAGCCAAATATCGAAGAATTCGCTTCACGGCTAAGTGATGCGATTCCTTTGGTGCCGCTTGGAATCGGGCACACATGCAAACACTAAGCATTATATCTGGCCTAGATGCACATAAATAAAGCAAAGAACCAATCATGGAGCGGTATACCTTTTGATCGAACTCTTTACCATTAACGTCGGGACCAAGATGACTTTTGGTTGGCATTGGCGTCGTGTAACCCTTGCAGTCTTGCATTCCAAACTTCTTCAGGCAATCTTTGAGATATTTTTCTTGAGAGATGAAGATGCCGTTGCGTTTCTGACGGATTTGGAGACCCAGAAAGAACTTCAGTTCACCCATCATGGACATCTGATATTGCTCTTGCATCATGTGACCAAACTCATCGCTATATTTCTTGTTGGTGCAGCCGAAGATAATGTCATCCACATAGATTTGGCACACAAACAGTTCACCATCATATGCCTTCGTGAAGAGAGTAGGATCTAGTGAACCAGGTTTGAAGCCTTTGCTCTTCAGGAAGTCTTTGAGCGTGTCATACCAAGCACGAGGGGCTTGTTTGAGGCCATACAGTGCCTTGTTGAGCTTGTATACCATATCAGGATGTTTTGGATCTTCAAAGCCAAGAGGTTGTGCAACATATACTTCTTGTTCTATCTTTCCATTGAGAAAGGCACTCTTCACATCCATTTGATACAGAAGGATGTTGTGATGATTTGCATAGGCAAGTAGTATGCGAATGGCTTCAAGCCTTGCCACCGGAGAAAATGTTTCATCGAAGTCAATTCCTTCCACTTGAGTGTAACCTTGTGCAACGAGACGACCTTTGTTTCTGACTACTTGACCATGCTCATCTTGCTTGTTGCGATATATCCATTTGGTGCCAATGATATTGTGCTTCCGGGGATCAGGACGCTTGACCAGTTCCCACACATTGTTCAGCTCGAACTGTAGAAGCTCTTCTTGCATAGCTTGAATCTATTCAGGTTCCATGAAGGCTTCAGCAACTTTCTTGGGTTTTGAGATTGAGACGAATGCAAAATGCCCACAGAAATTGGTTAGTTGTGTTGCTCTTTGTGTAGCTCTTGAACGAGTGAGTGGACCAGGTGCATTGAGGTTGTCGATTATCTTCTCAATCTGTACTTCATTTGCAACATGAGGATGAACAGGACGAAGATTTTGCTCATTCTGATCAATGCCATCATTTGGGGGATTATCTTCAGGCTGAGCATTGTCTTCAGGTTGAGTAGATGCAGAAACGATCAGTTCTTCTTCAGTCTGATTCTCAGATGGTATGATCTCGCCAATTCCCATTTGCTTGATTGACTCACTAGGGGTTAATTCATCTAGCACATTTGGCAGGTGCTCTCTTTGCGAGCCGTTAGTCTCATCGAACCGCACATCCCCAGTTTCAACCACTTTATAGTGAAAGAGGTTGAAGACTCTGTAGGAGTGCGAATCCTTTTCGTAACCAAGCATAAAACCTTCATGTGCTTTCGGTGCAAATTTTGAAGTGTGATCTGGATCCGTGATCCAGCACCTAGAACCAAATACTCTGAGGTAGCTTACGTTTGGCTTCTTACCAGTTAGGAGCTCATAGGAGGTTTTCTTCAGAAGCTTGTGAAGATAAACACGGTTGATGACGTGGCATGCAGTGTCAATGGCTTCAGGCTAGAACTTCCGTGGAGTCTTGTACTCATCAAGCATCGTTTGGGCCATCTCAATAAGAGTTATGTTCTTGCGCTCCGTGATGCCATTCTGCTGAGGTGTGTAAGCAGCAGAGAACTCATGAGTAATACACAAAGTATCTAGATATAGGTCGAGGCTGGTGTTCTTGAACTCAGTGCCGTTGTCGCTTCTGATGTGCTTGATCTTGATGCCATAGTTCGTCATGGCACGATTGGCAAAGCGTCTGAAGACATCCTGCACTTCAGTCTTGTAGAGGATTATACGCACCCAAGTATATCTAGAGTAATAATCAACAATGACAAAGCCATAGAGGCAAGCAGTAGCATTGAGAGTAGAGTAGTGAGTAGGGACAAATAAGTCCATGTGTAGCAGCTCGAAAGGTTGAGATGTAGTCATGATTGTCTTCGAGGGATGCTTGGCCCTGGTCATCTTTCCAGGTTCGCAAGCACCACACAGGTGATCCTTCTTGAACTTGATGCCTTCGATGCCCACGACATGCTTCTTCTTCGCGAGAGTGTGCAAGTTCCTCATGCCAGCGTGGCCTAGCCTTTGATGCCAAAGCCTGCACTCTAAAGCTTTTGCTAGAAGACATATGGCCATCTGCGGTCCAGCTGAGAAATCTACCATATACAGATCATCTTTTCGATATCCTTCAAAGACTAGAGACTTGTCAGATTCCATTAGTACAAGACAACGATATTTTCCAAATAGCACAATCATATTTAAGTCACAAAGCATTGAGATAGACATTAAGTTGAAACCAAGGGATTCAACAAGCATCACTTTATCCATGTGATGATCCCTTGATATTGCAACTCTACCTAGACCCAATACCTTACTTTTGCCAGTGTCAGCAAATGTGATGTGACTCTTGTCTGATGGACGTAGTGTTGAATCCATCAAAAGACTTCGATCGACAGTCATGTGATTAGTGCATCCACTGTCCATAATCCATTCTGAAGCCCGAGGTGTCGTAGCCTATAGTGCAGTTTGGGGGATAGGCTTCACAAAGCGAGTTGTGAAGGAGAAACATTTGACGAACAAGTGGAACATGTAAATTCAGGTCTTGGTTAGAATAGATACGATGAGTGTCAAGGAATCCCGGGACGAAATACATAGTAAGACCATTTTGGCATTTTATCTTGCGCCCGACAAGATTTTTGAGGTCTCCAGCACTAGTTTTGGACGCCTTTGATTTCTGGCTGGAGACCTTTCATTGCAAAAGAGAGTTACGTTTTCTTAACCACCCACATTTTCAGGGGTGGCTTAGAAGTAAGGAGTCTAAGTGCAGCATCTGAGAACGTTGGCTTTGGAGCCCTAGTAAATAGCCTTGCAGGGGGTGAATAATACTCATATGAATAAAGACAGAAGTTCTTAGTTCTATGAACATAGCGGTTTGATGAAACACACTCATATTCGTGGGTCTAAGTATGATTTCCCTGCAAAACATTGACGTTAGGGTGACTCAGATGAGTCCACGGTTTGTATGAAGCTTTAGGACCATATGAAGCCTTTGGTATGGGGTTTGTCTTCTTCACAGATGGTGTCATGATGACATTCACTGGAAGATTCTCAAGACAACTTTTGGGTACCCATATCTTCTTCATAGGTGGCCCATTCCTGCAGTTAGTACCAATATACCTGGCAAACACTTTGCCATTCTGATTCTTAAACAATTTATAGTTTGCATCAAAGGATTCATTAATGATAATAGGGTTAGCACAAGTGAAACCAGATAAGGTGGATGGATCTACTTAAGGTTCCTTTGCAACAACCCATGTGGTTTTGGGGTACTGCTCAGGATTCAGTACGACCCATCAACATTCATTTTTCTCTCAAACCCAACACCCTCTTTCCTAGGGTTTCATTTCAGAATCTGCTTTTTGAGGACATCGCATAATGTCCGATGCCCTTTGAGACTTTTGTACATCCCTGTCTCAAGCAGTGTCTTCAACCTGGCATTCTCATCAACAATAGTAGTGGCATCCTCAGGAGAGGGGTTAGTTACCACATCAGCAATTGAAGATATTGAAACAGTAGTAGCAGTAGAACATTTAGCAACAGAGGCAGCGTTATCACACCCAATGCATTTTAGACATGGTGGTTCAAATCCTTCCTGAGCGGAACTGATCTGTTAAGCGTGAAGTGACTCATTCTCCTTTTGAAGATCTTCATGAGCCGATCTCAATTTCTCAAGTTCTTGTTTCCTTTGAAGATAATCATAGGAAAGTTTTTCATGAGAAGTTGAGGGCGATTCATATCGACCTTCAAGTTCCTGGTACTTAACATGAAGATTTTTGATGTCTTCAATTAAGGACCGGGACTTGGTCATTTCCGCGTCCAACAGGTCATCGCTTTTGTCTAACAGTTTTTGAGTATGTTCCATAGCTTTTTGTTGTTCAGTTGCAATTTTAGCAAGTGTTTTGTAACTAGGTTTGGATTCACCATTGGAGTCATCTTCACTTGATGTCTGAAAGTAAGCATCGCGTGAGTTTACCTTGGCACCACGTGCCATGAAGCAGTAGGTGGGAGCCGAGTCGTCCTTGTCATTATCATCAGCGTTGGTGACGGAGCCATTGTCTTCAGTGTTGAAGATGGACTTGGCGACGTAAGCTGTAGGTAGAGCCAGACTCGCAACACCAGAGTCGGATTCCTCCTCAGACTCCACCTGCGCCTCCTTAGAAGCAGACTCCTCCTCTGAATCGATTTCCTTGCCAACAAAGGCACGAGCCTTTCCTGATGAGCTCTTCTTGTGTGATGAAGACTTGGAAGAAGATTTGGAAGAAGACTTTGAGGATTTCTTCTTCTTCTTGTCATCCGAATCATATTCTTTGCTCTTCTTCTTCTTCTTCTTCTCATTGTCCCACTGTGGACACTCAGAGATGTAGTGACCAGGTTTCTTGCACTTGTGGCAGGTTCTCTTCTTATGGTCATTGGTGGAAGCTTCATCATTCCTTGAGCTGGACCGTGAAGACTTTCTGAAGCTTTTCTTCTTGGTGAATTTCTGGAACTTCTTCACAAGCATAGCAAGCTCATTTCTAATGTCTTCAGGATCATCATAACTGCAGTCAGATTCTTCTTCCGATGAGGAAGCGGCAGCCTTTGCCTTCAAAGCGCGAGTTCGGCCATAGTTGTGGCCATAGATATCTAGTTTCTCAGATAGCTGGTACTGATGTGTGTTGAGCCTCTCAAGTATGTCAGACGGATCGAGTGTCTTGAAGTCAGGGCATTCTTGTATCATCAAGGCTAAGGTGTCAAATGAGTTGTCAAGAGATCTCAGTAGTGTCTTCACTATTTCATGCTTCGTAATCTCAGTGGTGCCGTTGAGATATCAGTGAGGCGATCAAATGTGAGCTAGACGTTCTCATTGTCGTGTCTCTTGAAGCGGTTGAAGAGGTTGCGGAGAGTACTGATCCGTTGATCTCGCTGAGTTGAGACGCCTTTATTGACCTTGGAGAGCTAGTCCCAGACTAGCTTCGACGTTTCCAGAGCGCTCACACGGCCATACTGTCCTTTGGTAAGATGACCACAGATGATGTTCCTGGCTGTAGAGTCCAGTTGAATGAACTTCTTGACATCAGCAGGGGTGACACCTTCACCAGTCTTGGGAACGCCATTCTTGACGACATACCACAGATCGACATCAATGGCTTCAAGATGCATGCGCATCCTATTCTTCCAGTAGGGATACTCAATGCCATCGAAGATGGGGCATGCAGCGGAGACTTTGATTATCCCTGCAGTTGACATAGCTAAAACTCCAGGTGGTTAAACTGAATCACACAGAACAAGGGAGTACCTTGCTCTGATACCAATTGAAAGGGCTAGTTATCGACTAGAGGGGGGGTGAATAGGCGATTTTTATGGAAGTCTTCAATACATGAGAGTTTCGAAGACAAACAATAGAAATGACACTATTCGTATGCAGCAGAAGGTAGACTACACTAGACAAGCCATAATCAAGTATTCAATGAAGTGAAAGCTCGAAGACTATCAATAGCTAGGTAGAAAAGATCAGGATGGAAGATATTATGAAACCAATCAGGACAAGTAGTCACACAGTGAAGTCAAACAGATGTTGCAAGCAGGCAATGACTTCACGAAGACAAACTATAAGTAAAGAGAAGTGAGAGAGATAGAACCAGTGGCTTTAGGAGGACAGGGGTTTGTTCGACCAGTTCCAGTTGTTCTGACAACTGTATGTCTGGTTAGGGAGGCTGAGATTTAACTCAGAAGTCTGTGTCTTCACCTTATTCCCCTTGAGCTAAGGACTCTCAGTCCCCGCCCAATCACTCTGGTAAGTCTTCAAGGTAGACTCCCAAACCTTCACAGACTTTGTTCACCGGCAATCCACAATGACTCTTGGATGCTCAGAACGTGACGCCTAACCGCCTAAACATATATATATATATATATATATATATATATATATATATATATATATATATATATATATATATATATATATATGTAAGTGCATCTAGTTCCCCTTTGTGATTTTGGTGTATTGAAGACTTATAGGTTAAGGGACTAATATGTTTGTGAGTGTACCCAGGCTCTATAAGTCGATGAGGAGTTTGATATTTACTGTGAAATTCGACCCCTAAAAATGTATGTCTTCAGCTGAAGACTTTGGTTCTCCTGAAGATTTTGAAGGTGAAGAAATTGGTGTGACCTTGAAGACTTGGATATTCATGCGAGGATTATGAAGCGTGAAGATTTTTGTTTTTGTAGTTTCATTTTCTCTTTCTTGAGTCATAGGAAACACCGTACTGTTAAAGGGGGTCGAGGTAATACTAAGGAAACCGATTTCCACGTGATGATCATCTCAAAATCCTACACCTACCCAATCCTTTCGAGTGAAGCAATTGGAATTCTCATATCAGCTCAGTTAATTTCTTTAGTGACAGAGACAAAGATCTTCTGGTCTCTGAGGAATTTGTTCTGACTGAGGAGTTAGGAATTCGCCAGTGCGGATTGCCTACACAGTGAGGATCATGATAGCCCTGAGGAATTTGATACCTCAAATCCGACTGTTGATGTGCCACATGCTAGCTGTCCAAAATATCCTACCACCTAACGGTTATATCATTGAAGGGCATTTATGTCTCATGATGTCGAGCTGCTCCCTAGGCTATAAATAGCCGCCCCCTACAACCACTAGCTGGCTGGCTGCTCCGAGAAAAACTGACACTTGTCATTGAGAGCATCCCATCCTCGGAGGACTTTGAGTGAAAATCATCAAGTGAGGAAAACCCAAAACCCAAGCCCAAACACCTACAAACCCAAAGTGATTGAGCATCACTAAAGAGATTGTTCCTGTGTGGAACCGACACTTGTTACCTTTGAGGACTGTGTATCCTCTAGACGGTTAGGCATCATGGTCTGAGCATCCAAGAGGAATTATGGATCGCCGAGTGACCAAGTCTGTGAAGGTTTGGAAGTCACCTGCGAAGACTTACCACGAGTGTTGGGCGAGGTCTATGTGACTTTAGCTCAAGGAGAATACGGTGAGGACTGTGTGTTCGGGACTGTGTGCCCTCAAGTTTAAATACTCAGCCGCTCCAACCAGACGTACAACTGTCACAACAGTTGGGACTAGTCTACCAAATCATTGTCTTCACCAAGCCAAGTGGTTCTATTTCCTCAACCCTTTCATTTCCTCATTCATGCGTTGGTGAACTTGATCATTACTGTTTGAAGACTTTGATTGAAGACTTTCTCTATTTCCTCAATCCTATTTCTTTAGTCACATAGTCTTCAGCTTGCTTATCCTGTTATCATGCTTTCTGTACTTTGTGTTTGTTTTCATTTCATCATGATGACTATGCTACTACTCGGTTATGCTTATACCTAAGTACTTATTCCACTGCTAGTGTGTCATTACTTAGGAATTTCTTCACCTAGAAATTACTCAGTGACGAATTTGTAAAAATCGCCTATTCAACCCTCTAGTCGATATAACTCACTTTCAATTAGTATCAGAGCAAGGTACTCCCTTGTTCTGAGTGATTTTGGTTTAACCACCTGGAGTTTTAGTTATGTCGACTATAGGAATGAAGAAAGTGACGTGCCCCATCTTTGACGGTCATAAGTATCCCAAGTGGAAGGCCATGATGAAGAAGCGACTCATGGCGATGAACAACAAACTGTGGACCATCACGGAGATTGGTCTTACTGATCTATGCAAGATGGCGGAGGCTGATGATATTTGCAAGTACAGTCTACTCAACCTCATGGCGAAGGATATCATCTGCTCCTGTTTGTCCCAAAATCAGTTCAGGAACATCATGCATCTCAACCACGCGAAGCTTATCTGGGACTGACTCTCTGAGGTCTATGAAGGCCATCGAACTCGTCATGATCCTTGGTTTGAGGATTTCAAGGAATCTCTCAAGGAGATGACTTTCCCCCCAGAATCATCATCCACTACACCATGCCTTATGGAAAAGGGTGCCAAGGTAACTGAATGCTACCTTTCTGAATCTAGTGATGATGAATCGGGTGATGAATTTGGACCCAGCTACACTAAACTTGCTTCCCTTGCCACTAAACAACAAAGAGCTCTTGAAAAAGTTCAAAACATGCTTGATGAAAGCGATGATATGTTGGATGAGGAATTGAATCGAACTAAGGCTTTGACTGATAATCTTCAGAAACTTCAGTCTAAGTTTGACAACCTTCAAAATCATCATAACACTCTCTTAGCTAATCATGAGAAGCTTTCTTATGAATTTCTTCATAGAAAGCAAGATCTTGAGAAGTTAAGAGTGAGTTATGAAGATCTTCAGAAGGAAAACGATTCATTGCTTGCTCAATAGATCAGTTTCGTTCAGGAAAAATTTATTCCACCATGTCTGAAATGCATTGAGCATGAATCTGCTAATTCTTCACCTGAATGTTCAAATGCTTCTATTGCTGCAAATTCTACTGTCTCTGTGGTCACAAATTCCTCATATGAGGATACCACATGTATCACCGACGATAATGCAGGGTTGAAGGAATTGTATGTGACAGGCATATACAAAAGCCTCAAAGGGCATCAGACTCTTTGTGATGTGCTCAAAAAGCAGATCTTGAACAGGAACCCTAGGAAAGAGGGTATTGCCTTTGAGAGGAAAAACAATGTTGATGAGACCCACTGGAAACCTGAGCAGTACCCCAAAACCTCATGGGTTGCTATGAAGGGACCTTCCATAGATCCATGCACATTATCTGGCTTTACTTGTGAATCTTCATATTCCTCTGATGAGTCATTTGACTCCAACTATAAACTATTCAAGAATCAGAATGGTGCAGTATTTGCTCGATATGTTGGAACTAACTACAGGAATGGCCCCCCTATGAAGAAAATTTAGGTTCCCAAAAGGTGCCTTGAAAATCTTCAGGTGAATGTCATCATGACAACACCTATGAAGAATAGGAACCCTGGATCAAATTCTTCATATGGATCAAAATCTTCATATGGATCCAAGTCCTCATATGGACCAAATTCTTCATCTCGATCAAATTCCTCATGTGGATCCAAATCCTCATATGAACATCATCGTGCTAACACTTCTGTTTCGCATGGAAAGTCTAAAGGCTATGAATATGTGCATTATTCTTCAAATCGTTATGTTCATAAGTCCTCGAAGAATTTCTTTGCTTATCCTAACCACTCTTCTGTGAAACGAAGTGCACTGGCTTCAATGCCATCTTTTTCTTATGGATATCGCAAAATGATGAACTCTTTGCCACCCCTCAAGATGTGGGTGGTGAAGAAGAAGAACTAATCTCTTATGCAGGGTCAGGTCTCTAGACGAGCTTAATCGTCTGAAGAATTTGCTGGAGACCCGAATATGCTTGAATGGACGCACGCTAATCATGAAGAAATGAATCACACATTTCTCACGTCCTCATATTGCTATATCTGTTACTGTTGATGAAATTGATATCATATTCTTACCTGATGAAGTATATGGCTTCGTAAGTTGCACTGATTCATCTGCAGGATGAACAACCCAAAGCTACTGAGTGGGTCATCGACAGTGGATGTACAAATCACATGACCGGTGAAAGGAACTTATTAATGGACACTGATTTATCTCCATCTCATCTAAAGCATATCACCTATGCTGACAAAGGCAAAAGCAAGGTATTGGGTCTAGGTAGGGTTGCGATCTCGAAGGATAGACACATGGACAAAGTCATGCTCGTCGAGTCCTTAGGATTCAACCTCATGTCTGTCTCAATGCTTTGTGATCTTGATATGGTTGTCGTCTTTGGAAAATATCATTGCATTGTGCTAATAGAATCTGACAAATCCAAAGTATTAGAAGGCTTTAGGAAAGGAGACTTGTATATTGTTGATTTCTCTGCAGGACCACAGCCTGCCACATGTCTACTAGCAAAAGCTTCAGAAGGCTGGTTATGGCATCGACGACTTGGTCATGCTGGGATGAGGAACTTGCATACACTCATGAAGAAGAAGCATGTTATTGGCATCGAGGGTGTCAAATTCCTCAAAGATCATCTTTGTGGGGCTTGTGAGTCTAGAAAGATCACTAGAGCCAAGCATCCCTCGAAGACTATCATGACCACTTCTCGTCCCTTTGAATTACTTCATATGGATCTCTTTGGCCCTACTCATTATGCCATGTTCTCTAGTTCTGCATCATTATATGGCTTTGTCATCGTTGATGATTATTCTCGTTATACATGGGTGCATATCATCACTTCCAAAAATGAAGTGCAAGAAGTCTTTAGATGATTTTCCTCAAGAGCTTCTACGAACTTCGGTGTGAAACTCAAGCATATCAGGAGTGATAATGGAACTGAGTTTAAGAACACTGGTCTCGATGAATATCTTGATATACTTGGTATTACTCACGAGTTGTCTGCTCCATATACTCCTCAGCAAAATGGCGTCGTGGAGCGCAAGAACAGAACTCTTTTTGAGATGGCTCGCACTATGCTTGATGAATACAAGACACCACAATGTTTATGGCCTGAAGCTATTGATACTGCATGCCACATCATCAACAGAGTATATCTTCACAAATTCTTCAAAAATACCTCATATGAACCTCACTGACAAGAAACCCAATGTAAGTTATTTTAAAGTCTTCGGTGCTAAATGCTGGATTAGAGATCCTCACCATCACTCTAAATTTGCACTGAAAGCACATGAGGGTTTTATGCTTGGTTACGGGAAGGACTCGCACACCTACAGAGTCTTCAACATCAATCGTCATAAGATTGTTGAAACGGTAGATGTGTGGTTCGATGAAACTAATGGCTCGCAAAGAGAGCACCTACCTCATGTGCTAGATGAAGTGTCACCTAAGGAATCCATCAAGCTCAAAGCTACCGAGGATATCATCTCGACCGAATAATCTGCTGAAGAAGTCATTCCGGATCGTGAAGACAATCACGCTGGTGCTACTAAAGAAAATGGCCCTAAAGAGATTGTTGGGCCTAAGCAAAGTCGTCAACCTGCACATCCTCGCGTTGCAAATGAAGTGCAGATCGAGAAAATCATCAGCGACATCAACGCACCAGGTCCTCTCACGCGCTCAAAAGCTTCACACTTGTCTAACTTTTGTGGGCATTTTGTGTTTGTCTCTATCACAGAGCCCACCAAAGTTGATGAAGCATTCATGGAATCTGAGTGGATTCAAGCCATGCAAGATGAATTACATCAATTCAAGCTCAACAATGTGTGGGGAGCTTGTCAAGCGACCAGACCCACACAAAGCACAACATCATCAGTACCAAATGGATCTACCGCAATAAACAAGATGAAAATGGCCTTGTGGTGAGGAATAAGGCTCGTCTTGTAGCTCAAGGCTACACACAGGTTGAAGGAATTGATTTCGATGAAACTTTTGCACCTGTTGCTAGACTTGAAGCTATTCGCATATTGCTTGCTTACGCTAACCATCATAATATCATCTTACATCAAATGGATGTAAAAGATGCATTCCTCGATGGTAAGCTTGAGGAAGAAGTATATGTTGCTTAACCACCAGGTTTTGAGGATCCAAAATCTCCAGATCACGTCTACAGACTCAACAAGGCCCTCTATGGCCTCAAGAAAGCACCTCGGGCGTGGTATGATACATTGAAGGAATTCCTCATGAAGAAAGGCTTCAAACCCGGTTCACTTGACCCAACTCTTTTCACCAAAGCATATGATGATGAATTATTTGTGTGCCAAATATATGTTGATGATATTATCTTTGGCTGTACTAACCAACATTAGAGTGACGAATTTGCCTATATGATGAGTGAGGAATATCAAATGTCCATGGGATAGTTGAAATTCTTCTTAGGTCATCAAATTCGTCAACAACACAATGGCATATTCATATCTCAGGAGAAATACCTCAAGGATGTGTTGAGGAAATTCGGCATGCAAGATTGCAAAGGCGTCAAAATCCCTATGCCCACAAATGGCCATCTATGCACCGATGAAAATGGTAAAGACTTCGATCAAAAGGTATACCGCTCCATGATTGGATCTTTATTGTACCTATGTGCATCTAGGCTGGATATTATGCTGAGTGTTTGCATGTGTGCCTGATTTCAAGCTACACCGAAGGAATCACACCATAAGGTTGTGAAGCATATTCTTCGGTATCTAGCTCACACACCAACACTTGGATTATGGTATCCCAAGGGCTCTTCCTTTGATCTCATTGAATATTCTGACTCTGACTATGCTGGTGATTGGGTGGACCGCAAGTCAACATCAGGCACATGTCATTTCCTCAGAGGATCCTTGGTATGTTGGTCCTCGAAGAAGCAGAACTGTGTATCACTCTCTATTGCTGAAGCTGAGTACATTGCTACTGGATCTTGCGGTGCCCAATTGGTATGGATGAAGCAAACCCTCAAGGACTATGGCATCAATGTGAAGAATGTGCCACTCTACTGCGGCAATGAGAGTGCTATCAAGATTGCTCACAACCCAGTTCAGCACTCGAAGACAAAGCACATCTAGATTCGTCATCATTTTCTTCGTGACCATGTGTTGAAGGGCGACATCACCATCGACAACGCAAATACTAAAGACCATCTGGCCAATATCTTCACAAAGCCCTTGGATGAGAAGAGATTTAGCAAGTTGCGGTGTGAGCTAAATATCTTAGAATCTTCGAATGTTCTTTGAAAAGGACACACATCCTAACACTTATGCAAATTTGATGACTTAGATGCGCAACACACAAAGTAACATTTTTCTTCAATCAATGAAGACTAACCCTCTAAGTGTGAAGAAATTAATGAAGAATTTGATTCTCAGAACCCTACGACAATTGTACGCAGTGTCTGAAATCATCATTCTTATACGGTGGGTTACGCCACCAACCAAAGTTGAAAGATCTTCAATTTGAGTTTTTCTTCATTTTTTGAAATTCCTCAGTTGTTCAATTTATTCAACTTTGAATTATGTTCACTCTTTCCATTGTTGTTCTTCACTAACTAAATATATACTTGAGTTTTATGTCCTCTACAACATTCACTTATTGCTAATTCTTCAAGTTGCTTTTTCTGCTAAGTGAATGTGACCGAACCCTTTCCTCCTCTATGCTAAACTCAACCCAGTCTGTTCACAAATTCTTCATGTGCATTATATTTGAAACCCGTTCAAAATCTTCATTGTGTCCTTGTCAGCTAAAGAATTTGCGAACGAAACATTAAAATTTTCTTATCTGAATTTTCGGCTTTTGCCGCTCAAACCGTTCCACATCCCAGGATAAGATTTATCTATTCACTCATGATCTCACACAATCTCCACCACACTGTACGTGGGTGACACATGTCACTAGGATGAGAAGGGTTGGGGGCACGTTCATCCATTTCCTCGGGCGAGCGGTCTTTCACCTCGGCTATTAATACCCCTCACCCTCCTCAGACTGCATTCACCCCACTCGAACTCACTCCCCTCGCTCGAGCTCTCAATCCCTAGCGCCGCTGCTACTTTCATCATCGTCGGTGAGGAAGAGCTTCACTGCCTCGACCTCGTCACCATCGTACTTGCGCCGGCCGTGGATATCTTCACTCTGCTGCTGCCGTAGCTGTCTTCCTCTGCTAAGTTAGGGCGTGGAAGACCTGGACTGACGAAGTTCCAATCTAAAACTCTCAGTTCGTCATGTTCTTCGTCAAGGGTAATTAAAAGTTACTTTTACTGCCTTTGTTGATTCTAATGATTTCCATAAAATCTTCAAAAGGTGTTTATTCCTCAACTTCCACACTTTAAACACCTCACACAATCATTTGTTCTTGATCTGTTTCTCTAAGTGACATTTTTCTTCAAGATTCCTCAATTGTGTGAATTTCTCAAATCCATACAACTATGTAACCTAAGTCAAAGAACGCTTAGTGAAATTCCTCAAGACATATCTGGTCAAATTCCTCAAACTTGTTCCTTTTTGCAAAAACTTCTGACAACGCATATGACCTCTCCAAATTTTTCGCACCTATACTCTGTTCTTAGGTACACATGTCCGCTACTGAATCACTAGGTTCTCATCAACTTAACTCAGTTGTAGCGTTCCTCGAAGAAAAAACTGCATACCTCTTCAGAGAACTCAATTATTCAAAATCCTCAGCTGAAGAGAATGGCAGATGGCAAGAGACGTTAGAAGGGAGGGAAGAAACCGGAAGTAAACACTGCCTTTGAGATCCCTGATGATATATATGCAGGGTATTGCACTCCTAATGAGGCAACTCACGGGAAAGAAATGAAGAATGAGCGCAAGGTGCGCATTTAGATGGTTGAACGAAGATGGGCATGGGAATGGAGGGAATACAGATAAGTTACTCCAAAATACATGAAGAAATTTGCCCTTCACCCTCCTTGCCCAAGACCTCCGTTGGCACCTGGCCAAATTGCTGATCCCACTAGCATCAAGCACGGTGAGGACTATGCTGATGAATGGGCCAAGCGACAAGCCAAGTTGGCCAAACAGGCCAAGGAAGCAGTGAGGAAATTCAACAAAGACTCAGCTGCTGCCGCTGCTGAGGCCTCTACAAGAAAGAAGGCTATGCCTAAGAAGCCTGCTCGGAAACCACCGTCCTCAGCAATGCCCTCACGGCCAAGCTCATCTATGCCCTCATGACATATTCCTCAAGCTGCTCCAGTTCCTCAAGTTGCAAAATCCTCAGCTCCTCCAGCAAAGTCCTCAGCACCTGTGCATCTCGCCTCTTGCCAAAGGACCACAGGCATCTCAATTGCTTTAGGAGCATCTGCAAGTTGTTTAGCTCCTCCTCAGTCCTCAATAGGCCCCACTTTGCTGAAGGCCAAGGCTACTGCTGGAAGAGGCACAAGACCAAGTCCTCATAAGAAGCAAGTTGCCTTCCAAAGTGTCGTCCGATGAAGATGAAGCTGATGATGAGGAATTAGCCGAAATCATCAGAGACAGCCAGCAAAGGGCCGCTAGAGCCAAGGGCAGTGTTGTGCCACTCATGCTAGATCCGAAGAAGATCCTGGACTTCATTGATCTCTGGCACAAGGACCCAAACACTCCTTTGCCAGAATTAAATCTCACACCTGGCCAAAGTCATATATTGATGGCTTTCATCTCTGAAGAAAAATGGAAATTTGAGAAAGCCAGGTCTGTGAAGAAAGCCCAGTACAAGAAACAACACTTTCTGAAGGAAAATGTTCTACATCTGTCACCTGAAGCACTTGTTGCTCTGCAATCATAAATCAAGAAACTCAGTGATGAATTTGACACCTACAAGGCAGAATGGCTGGGAGCCAAGGTCAGATTCGTCAGAATGGCGAAGGGATTTACATCCAATGTTGCTGCTCAAACACACATTAAAATTTCTTAGGCTGAAGCATCTACACAGCCAACTGAAGAACATGCCAGCACCGCTGATGAAAATCAGGCTGCTGATGAGACTGAAAGCACCAGGGTTGATGAAGCTATTCCAGTCGCTGAAGAAATTGCCAGGGCAACCACTAGTGTTGTACCTGAAGAACAAGACAGGCCAGCTGAAGCATCTAACGCTGCGCCTGAGGAAACTGAACAAGTCAGGACAACTGCATCAGTTGTGCCTGAAGAAACTGCACCAATTTCCTCTGCTCCTCCTGCACCAACGCCAACACCAAGTCCTATCCTTCCTTCTGCATTAGAAGCAAAGAGAACCACGGCTGCAGAGAGAGCAGCAGTGAAGAAAAGGAAAGCATCTGCTTCCTCAGAGTCTTCTGGTCCCAAGAAGGCGAAGACTTTGACCAGCTCTTATGAAAATCCCATAGATGTTGTTCCTCTTTCAAGCATGCCATCAAAGGAAATCGATCCTTTTGGTGAAGATTATGTGATTCCAAGCGAATCAGATGAAGAAGATCCTTCTGCTGCTTCGATAGAGCAGTTGGATGAGGAAATTGAAGTGGACAATGTCACTTCAACTCCATTGGTATCATTGCCCATGCCTCAGTTCATGGCTGAAGAGGCAGGCATTGAGGAAATTGAGAAGAAGAAGAAGACGTGGACATTGGGTGCACCACTCCAGTGTTGAATGATGACTATTGGGAAAGTCATCACCCCAATTCCCCCATGTTCACCCCACTGCAACAGATTCCTCAATCCCCATTCCAGACTGAAGAAATTCATACGGGCTCTAAGGAACCTCAAGTGTCTCTTCTTACCATGCCTAAAGAAATTCCAGCCACTAGTGCTGATGTTAAAGCTACTGAAGAAAAGGAGACCCAGGCTGCTACTGAAGTGGATACTGAAATTCCTTAGCCTGTTGCCCCTAAGACTTGATTCAAGAGGCAGTGAAGACATTGACTGATACACCTCAGCCCAAGACGAAGAATCCGTTCTCAAAGACGCAGAAGTTCAAGGCTGATGACTTCTTTCATGAGCATGTATTCTTCACTGATTACAACCCATATGACTCTGCTCGTCTTCGAAGGAAGTGTTTCTGGACAGCAAGTTAGATGAACTTCTACTCTTCACTGCTATTCGATAAAGACAAGATCTTTCAGCATGAGCACATTCCTCATGTGGATATGGAATCGCTCCCATGCTTCACACCAGTCCTCAGTGTTCTTCATGGCGCTGGGCTACTCAACTTCTGCACTAATATATGTGATTGGAATGAAGAGCTAATTCTTCAGTTCTACGTGACGCTGCACATCACCGGCAATTATGAAGATGTAAATTCTTGGGTGTTGGACTGGATGACAGAGAACACTCACTTCAAAGCATCGGCCTCTAAATTGCTTCATGCCTTGCCTATCAGTCCTCCTCCTGAAGGTGCACGTCTCCTCTACCATGAACCTGAGCTCACTGATCATTTCATGCAAGTGTTAATGAAGCCGCTGAAGTCTGGCCAAGCCCCAAGAACCAAATTCCTCGTGAAGGAATTGCTTTATGTGCCTCAGACCATATACATAATTTTGACCAAGACCATGAGTCCTATCAAAGGCCACGACTCTAATGATGAAGAAGTCGTTGGCATCATGAAGAATCTGTTATTCAATATCATGCATGGTATTCCAATCAACTACCATGATTTCTTCATGAGGACTATGGCAAATGTTGCTCTCTCTCCGTTTGAATTGAAGCCTTACGCTCCCTGGATCATGAAATTCATCAGATCAAGGTCTTCAATAAACTACAAGGTTGATACTCTTAACCACGGTTGTAAGTGCATCTAGTGCCCCTTAGTGATTTTGGTGTACTGAAGAGTTATAGGTTAAGGGACTGATGCTTTTATGAGTGTACACAGTCTATAAGTCTATGAGGAGTTTGATATTTATAGAGAAAGTTGACCCCTAAAAATGAAGTTCTTCATCTGAAGACTTTGGATTTTTGAAGACTTTCTGAAGACTTTGAAAGTGAAGAAATTGGTGTGACCTTGAAGACTTGGTAATCATTCGAGGAACATGAAGCTTGAAGAATCTTGTTTTTACTGCTTCATTTTCTCTTTCTTGAGTCATAGGAAACACTGTACTGTTAAAGGGGGTCGAGGAAATACTAAGGAAAATTTTCCATGTGATGCTCAACTCAAAATCCTACACCTACCAATCCCTTCGAGTGAAGCCATTGGAAATATCATACGGTTCAGTCATATTCTTCAGCGACAGAGACAAAATTCTTCTGGTCTCTGAGGAATTTGTTCTAACTGAGGAGTTAGGAATTCGCCAGTGCGGATTGCCTACAAAGTGAGGTACATGATAGCCCTGAGGTATTTGAGAGTCAAATATTCCAACCGTTGTTGTGCTACGCGCCAGCTGTCCCAAAATATCTACCCACCTAATGGTCATATCATTGAAGGGCATTTATGTCTTATCATGTCGGGCTGCTCCCTAAGCTATAAATAGCCGCCCCTACAACCACTAGTTGGTTGGCTGCTCCGAGAGAAACTGACACTTGTCATTTGAGAGCAACCCATCCTCCGAGGACTTTGAGTGAAAATCATCAAGTGAGGAAATCCCAAACCCCAAACCTACAAACCCCAAAGTGATTGAGCATCACTGAAGAGATTGATCCTACGTGGATCCGACGCTTGTTTCCTTTGAAGACTGTGCTTCTTCCAGACGGTTAGGTGTCAAGGTCTAGAGCATTGAAGAGGAATTGTGGATCACCGAGTGACCGAGTTTGTGAAGGTTCGGAAGTCACCTGAAGACTTACCACGAGTGTTTGGGTGAGGTCTGTGTGAATTTAGTTCAAGGAGAATATGGTGAGGACTGTGTGTTCGGGACTGGGTGTCCTCGAGTTTAAATACTCAGCCGCTCCAACCAGATGTACAATTGAGACAGCAGTTAGAACTAGTCTACCAAATCATTATCTTCACCAAGCCTACTGGTTCTATTTCTTCAACTCTTTCATTTCCTCATCTCTGTTGTTGTGTGCTTGTTCATATCTGTTTGAAGACTTTGACTGAAGACTTTCTCAATTTCCTCAGTTCAATGTCTTTAGTCTGTCCGTCTTCATCTTGTGTTATCATGTGTTTACGCTTTCTGTACTCTGTGCTTGTCTTCATTTCATCATGATGACTATGCGTGTGTTCTGCTATATTTACTTCTGAGTACTTATTCCACTGCAAGTAGTTCTTCATTTCGGAATTTCCTCACCGACAAATTCCTCAGTGAAGAATTCATAAAAATCGCCTATTCACCCCCCCCCCTCTAGTTGATATAATGCACTTTCAATTGGTAACAGAGCAAGGTACTCCCCATCTTTGACGGCCATTAGTATCCTCGGTGGAAGGCTATGATGAAAAAGCGACTCATGGCTATGGACAGTGAACTGTGGACCATCACCGAAATCGGTCTTACCGATCTATGCAAGATGGCGGAGGGTGATGACATTCGCAAGTACACTCTACTTAACCTCACAGCGAAGGATGTCATCTGCTCCAGTCTGTCCCAAAATTAGTTCAGGAACGTCATGCATCTCAATCACGCGAAGCTAATCTGGGAGCGTCTCTCTGAGGTCTATGAAGGTCATAGAACTCGTCATGATCCTTGGTTTGAGGATTACAAGGAATCTCTCAATGTGATGGCATTCGAACCAGAATCATCATCTTCTACCCCCTGCCTTATGGCAAACAGTGCTAAGGTAACCGAATGCTACCTATACGAGTCCAGTGATGATGAATCCGGCGATGAATTTGGACCTAGCTATGTCAAACTTGCTTCCCTTGCCACTAAACAACAAAGAGCTTTGGAAAAAGTTCAATATATGCTAAATAGGAGCGATGATATGTTGGGTGAAGAAATGGATCAGTCAAAAGCTTTGGCTGATAGTCTTCATAGACTTCATTCCAAGTTTGACGACCTTCAAGGTCATCATAACACTCTCTTATCTGATCACGAGAAGCTTTCTTATGAATTTCTTCAAATAAAGAAAGATCTTGAGAAGATAAGAGTGAGTTATGAAGATCTTCTAAAGGAGCACGATTCCTTACTTGCTCAACAAATCAGCACTACTCAGGAAGAATTTATTCCTCCATGTCTGAAGTGCATTGAACGAGAATTTGCTAATTCTTCACCTGAATGTTCAAATGCTTCAAATGTTACAAATTCTTCACCTGTCTCTGCTATCACTAATTCCTCACCTGAGGACATTGCTAGTACCACTGATGATGTAGGGCTAAAGGAATTGTACACAACAGGCATGTACAAAAGCCTCAAAGGGCATCAGACTCTTTGTGATGTGCTTAAAAAGTAGATCCTCAACAGGAACCCTAGGAAAGAGGGTATTTCCTTTGAGAGGAAACTCAATGCTAATGGAACATATTGGAAGCCTGAGCAGTACCCCAAAACCTCATGGGTTGCTGCAAAGGGACCTCTAGTTGATCCATCCAATTTATCAGGCTTCACATGTGAATCTCCTCATTCTCCTGATGAGTCATTTGACTCCAACTATAAACTGTTCAAAAATCATAATGGTGAAGTATTTGCTAGATATGTTGGCACTAACTGCAGGAACGGTTCCCCTATGAAGAAAATCTAGGTTCACAAAAGTCATCTTGATAGTCTTCATGTGAATGTCCTCATGACACCACCGGTGAAGAATAGGAACCCCCGATCAAATTCTTCACATGGACCTAATTCTTCATATGGATCAAATTCCTCAAAAGGATCAAAATCCTCATATGATCATCATTGTGCTAACCCTTCTGTTTTGCAGGGTAGAGCTAAGGGCTATGAATATGAGTATTATTCTTCAAATCATTATGTTCATAAGTCCTCGAAGAATTTCTCTGCTTATTCCTATGCTTACCCAACCCCTCTTATGTGAAACGAAGTGGACTGGCTTCTATGCCACCTTTCTCATATGGTGCTCACAGAGTGATGAATTCTTTGCCACCCATTCAGATGTGGATAGTGAAGAAAAAGAACTAATCTCTTATGCAGGGTGAGGTCTCCAGACGTGCTCAAAACGTCTGAAGAATTTGCTGGAGACCTGAACGTGCCTGAAAGGACGCAGGCTAATCATGAAGAAATGACTTTTCATTTCACACATCCTCATACTCATTTATCTGTGTTGTTGCTTGATGAAATTGATCTGATGATATTGATGTCATATTCTTCACTGATGAAGTATATGAGTTTGTAAGTTGCACTAATTCATCTGCAGGATGATCAACCCAAAGCAAACGAGTGGGTCCTCGATAGTGGATGTATGAATCACATGACTGGTGACAAGAATCTATTGATGGATGCTCCTTTATCACCGTCACATCTGAAGCATATCATCTTCGCTGACAAAGGCAAAAGTCGGGTATTGGGTATAGGTAAGGTTGCGATCTCAAAGGATCGACACATGGACAAAGTCATGCTTGTCGAGTCCTTAGTATACAACCTCATGTCTGTCTCAATGCTTTGTGATCTTGATATGGTTGTTGTCTTTGGAAGATATCGTTGTGTTGTGATCATGGAAGCTGACCATTCCAAAGTCTTTGAAGGCTTTAGGAGAGGAGACTTGTATATTGTTGATTTCTCTACAGGACCACAACCAGCCGTGTGCTTACTTGCAAAAGCTTCAGAAGGCTGGCTATGGCATCAACAACTTGGTCATGCTGGCATGAGGAATCTGCACACGCTTGTGAAGAAGAAGTATGTCATTGGCATTGAGAATGTCAAATTCCTCAAGGATCACTTATGCGGAGCTTGTGAAGCTGGAAAGATGACAAAGGCCAAGCATCCAGCGAAGACTATCATGACTACCACTCGACCATTTGAATTGCTTCACATGGATCTTTTTGGTCCTAACCATTATTCTGCAATTCTGAATGATGCATCTCAATATGGCTTTGTTATTGTTGATGATTATTCTCGTTACACATGGGTTCACATTGTCACTTACAAACATGAAGTGCAGGAAGTCTTCAAACGATTTTCCTCGAGGGCTTCAACCAACTTTGGTGTGAAGATCAAGCACATCAGAACTAACAATGGGACTGAGTTCAAGAATTCCGGTCTTCATGGCTATCTTGATGAACTTGGTATTACTCATGAGTTATCTGCTCCTTATACTCCTCAGCAGAATGGTGTCGTGGAGCGCAAGAACAGAACCCTCGCTGAAATGGCTCGCACTATGCTTGATGAATACAAGACGCCTCGTCGCTTCTGGATTGAGGCAATTGATACTGCGTGCCGTGTCATCAACAAGGTATATCTTCACAAATTCTTCAAGAAAACTGCGTATGAACTCCTCACTGACAAAAAGCCCAATGTGAGTTATTTCAAAGTCTTCGGTGCTAAATGTTGGATTAGAGATCCTCATCACACTTCCAAATTCTCACCGAAAGCACATGAAGGTTTTATGCTTGGTTATGGAAAGGACTCGCACACCTACAGAGTCTTCAACAACATTCTTCACAAAGTTGTTGAAACTGTAGATGTGCGGTTCGATGAAACTAATGGCTCGCAAAGAGAGCACCTACCTTCTGTGATAGATGAACCAGCACCTGAGGATTCTATCAAGTTCAAGGCTACTGAGGATGTAATCCCTACCGAAGAATTTGCCGAAGAATTCATTCCAGATCGTGATGATCACCGGGCTGGCGCACCTGAAGAAAATGGTGCTGAAGAAAATGCTCCTGAAGGGAATGCTGATCAAATTCCTCGAAGATAACCCACTCATCCTCGCATTGCTAACAAAGTGCAAATTGAGAAGATCATTGATGACACTGAAGCACCAGGACCTCTCACACGCTCCAAATCTTTACACTTATCTAACTTTTGTGGGCACTTTGTTTTTGTCTCTATCTCAGAGCCCACTAAGGTAGATGAAGCATTTCTGGAGCCTGAGTGGATTCAGGCTATGTAAGAAGAATTACATCAGTTCGAGCTCAACAACGTCTGGGAACTGGTCAAACGTCCAGATCCTCGCAAGCACAACATCATTGGCACAAAATGGATCTACCGCAACAAGCAAGATGAAAATGGCCTTGTGGTGAGGAATAAGGCACGACTTGCAGCTCAAGGCTACACACAGGTTGAGGGAATTGATTTCGATGAAACTTTTGCACCTGTTGCTAGACTTGAGGCTATTCGCATATTACTTGCTTACGCTAACCATCATAATATCACTTTATATCAAATGGATGTGAAAAGTGCATTCCTCAATGGTAAGCTTGAGGAATAAGTATATGTTGCTCAACCCCCAGGTTTTGAAGATCCAAAGAATCCCGACAAAGTCTTCAGACTCAACAAGGACCTGTATGGCCTCAAGCAAGCCCCTCGGGCGTGGTATGATACTTTGAAGGAATTCCTCATGAAGAAAGGCTTCAAACCCGGTTCACTCGACCCAACTCTTTTCACAAAATCTTATGATGATGAATTGTTTGTGTGCCAAATATATGTTGATGATATTATCTTTGGCTGTACTCACCAACGTTATAGTGATGAATTTGCCTATATGATGAGTGAAGAATATCAACTGTCTATGATGGGAGAATTGAAATTCTTTTTAGGTCTTCAAATTCGTCAACAACGCAATGGCATATTCATATCTCAGGAGAAATACCTCAAAGATGTATTAAGGAAATTCGGCATGCAAGACTGCAAACGGGTCAAAATTCCTATGCCCACAAATGGCCATCTATGCACTGATGAAAATGGTCAAGACTTCGATCAAAAGGTATACCGCTCCATGATTGGCTCTTTACTGTACCTATGTGCATCTAGGCCGGATATTATGCTTAGTGTTTGCATGTGTGCCCGATTCCAAGCTACACCGAAGGAATCACACCATAAGGCTGTGAAGCATATTCTTCGATATCTAACTCACACACCAACACTTGGATTATGGTATCCCAAGGGCTCTTCATTGATCTCATTGGATATTCAGACTCCTACTATGCTGGCGATCGCGTGGACCGCAGGTCAACGTCAGGCACATGCCATTTCCTCGGACGATCTTTGGTCTGTTGGTCCTCGAGGAAACAGAACTGCGTATCACTCTCCACTGCAGAAGCTGAGTACATTGTTGCTAGATCATGTTGTGCACAATTACTATGGATGAAGCAAACACTCAAGGACTATGGCATCAACCTGAAGAATGTGCCTCTCTACTGCGAAAATGAGAGCGCTATCAAGATTGCTCATAACCCAGTTCAGCACTCGAAGACAAAGCACATCCAAATTCATCATCATTTTCTTCATGATCATGTGTTGAAGGGTGATATCTCCATCGACCACGTATCCACTAAAGATCAGCTGGCCGATATCTTCACTAAGCCCTTGAATGAGAAGAGATTTAGCAAGTTACGGTGTGAGCTAAATATCCTAGAATCTTCGAATGTTCTCTGAAATGGACACACATCCTAACACTTATGCTGACTTGATGACTTAGATGTGCAACACACGAAGTAACGTTTTTCTTCAATCAATGAAGACTAACCCTCTAAGTGTGAATAAATCAATGAAGAAATTGATTCTCAGAACCCTACGACAATTGTACGCGGTGTCTGAAATCAGCTTTCTTATACGGTGGGTTACGCCACCAACCAAAGTTGAAAATCTTCAATTTGAGTTTTTCTTCGTTTTTGAAATTCCTCAGTTTTTTCAAATTCTTCAACTTTGCATTGTCTTCACTTCTTCCAGTGTTGTTCCTCATTTGAATATATACATATATATATATATATATATATATATATATATATATATATATATATATATGAGTTTTATGTCCTCTACAACATTCACTTATTGCTAATTCTTCAAGTTGATTTCTTCTGCTAAGTGAATGTGATCGGACCCTTCCCCCTCTATGCTAAACTCAACCCAGTCTATTCACAAATTCTTCATGCGTGTTCTAATTTGAAACTCGTTCAAAATCTTCACTGTGTACTTGACAACTGAAGAAATTGCGAACGGAAACTTAAAATAATCTTATCTAAATTTTCGTCTTTGCCGCTCAAACCGTTCCGCATCCCACGACAATACTTATCTATTCACCCATGATCATACAAGATCGCCACCTCACAGTACGTGGGTGACACATGTCACGTGAATGAGAAGGGCCAGGGGCACGTTCGTCCGAAATCTTTGGGTGTACAGTTTTTCACTTCCACTATAAATACCCCTGCCTCTTCCTCACTTCACTTTTACTTTGCTCGATCTCACTCTTGCTCGAGCTTCCCAAACCCTAGCGCCGCCGCTACTTCATCGTCGCCGGCGAGGAAGAGCTTCACTGCCTCGACCTCGTCACCGTCGTACTCGCGCCGGTTGCAGATTTCTTCACTCCGCCGCTGCCATAGTCGTCTTCCTCTGTCGAGTTAGGGTGTGGAAGATCTGAACGGACAAACTTCACTTCAACACTTCCTAGTTCGTCGTGTTCTTCACTTTGGGTAATTAAAAGCTACTTTTACTGCCATCTTTGATTCATGTGTTTTTCTTGAAAATCTTCAAAGGTGTTTGTTCTTCAAATCTTCACACACCAAACACCTCACAAGTTATCTATTCTTGATTTATTTCTCTAAGCAATGATTTTCTTGAAGATTCCTCAATTGTGTGGATTTTCAAATCTGTACAACTATGGAACCTAAGATTAAGAACGCTTAGCGAAATTCTACAAGACACATCTGGTCAAATTCCTCAAACCTGTTCTTTTGAAAATCTTCTGAGAATGCATATGACCTCTCTAAATTCCTCGCAACTATACTCTGTTCACAGGTACAAATGTTCGCTGCTGAATCACTAGGTTCTCATCAACTTAACTCATTTGCAGTGTTACTCGAAGAAAAGTTGCATACCTCTTCAGAAACTTCAGTTGTTCATATTCCTAAGCTGAAGAAAATGGGCGATGGTAAGAAGCCACAGAAGGGAGGAAAGAGGCCTGAGGTCAATATTGCGTTTGAAATCCCTGAGGACATTTATGCTAGAAACTGCACACCCCCTGAGGAAGATAGAAATCAGCGCAAGGTGCGCATTCAAAAGATAGAGAGGAGATGGCCACGAGAATAGAGGGAGTACAGGTATGTTACTCCCAAGTACATGAAGAAATTCGCGCTAAACCCTCCATGCTCAAGACCTCCATTGGCACCTGGCCAACTGGCGGATCCCACCAGCCTCAAGCGTGGTGAGGACTATTTTGATGAATGGGCAAGGCGACAGGCCAAACTGGCCAAGCAAGCAAAGGAAGCAGTGAAGAAATTCAATTCTGCATGCTGCTACAGCTGTTGAGGCCTCTGCTAGTCAGCCAGAGAAGGCGATGCCTAAGAAGCCTGCCCACAAGTCAAGTGCTTCTCCTTCAATGCCCTCACGGCCAAGCTCCTCAGCAATGCCCTCAAGGACTATATCTTCAAAGCCCTCACGGCAAATTCCTCAGTCTGCTCCACCTCCTCCAAAGTCCTCAGTTCCTCCGACAAAGTCTTCAGCTGCTCCGACCAAATCCTCGGCACCTGTGCATCTCGCTACGTGCCAAAGGATAACTGGCATCTCTATTGCCTCAGGAGCATCTGCTAGCTCCACTGCTACACCAAATTCCTCAGTTGGCCCCTCTCTGCTGAAGAAAAAGGCCACTGCTGGACGAGGCTTACGACCAAGTCCTCAAAATAAGGAAGTCGCCTTCCAAGTGCCCTCTGATGACGATGAGGCAGATGATGAAGAACTTGCTTAAATCATCAGAGACAGGCAAGCAAGGGCCGCTAGAGCCAAAGGCAGCACTGTGCCACTGCTATTAGATCCAAAGTTGATCCTCGACTTCATTGACTTATGGCACAAGGACCCTAACACGCCTTTGCCGGAGATGAACCTCACTCCTGGTCAAAGTCATGTCTTGACTCACTTCATTGAGGAAGAGAAGTGGAAATATGAACAAGGCAGACAATTGAAGAAAGCGCAGTACAAGAAACATCGCTACCTCAAGGACAATGTCCTCACTCTTACCCGAGAACAACTCATTGCTTTGCAAACTAAAATCAAGCAACTGAGTGATGATTTCAATCGGTACTATGCTGATTGGAAGGGAGAAAAGGTTCGATTTGTCAATTTGACAAAGACATTTACTTCAACTGCCACTGCTCCTGTGCACGTTGAAATTCCTCAGGCTGAAGCATCTGCTCAGCCCACTGAAGAACATGCCAGCACCGCTGATGTCAGTCAGGCTGCTGAAGAAAATGAGAGTACCAGGGCTGATGACTTCATTCCAGCCACTGAAGATATTGCCAGGGCATCCACTAGTGGTGCGCCTGAAGAAAATGAAGAAGTCAGGGCAACTACAATAGTTGCGCCTGAAGAAAATGAACCAAAGTCCTCTGCATCTCCTATGCCTACACCAGCTCCGATCCTTCCATCTGCATTGGATGTGAAGAAAACCAAGGCTGCAGAGCGTGCAGCGATGAAAAAGAGGAAGGCATCAGCTTCATCAGATTCTTCAGCTCCGAAGAAAATGAAGCCTTTGACAAGTTCAGCTGAAAATCCTATTGATGCCATTCCTGTATCTTTCATGCCATCAAAGGACCGTGTTCCGTTTGATGAAGAATATGTGATTCCCGAGGAATCAGATGAAGAAACTCCTTCTGCTGCTTCGACAGAGCAGTTGGATGAAGAAATTGAAGTGGACAGAATCCCTTCAACCCCAGTCATCTCCTCACCTATGCCTTAGTTCACTGTTGAAGAGGCAGGTGTTGAAGAAATGGAAGATGAGGATGTGGACATCGGCTGTACCACACCCGTACTGAATGATGACTTTTGGGAAAGTCAGCACCCCAACTCGCCGTTGTTCACTCCTCTCCAAGCAATTCCTCAGTCCCCGTCAGCTACAGAAGTGCATATGGGATCTGATGAACCTCATGCAACCTTGTCCGTCCATGAAGAAATTCCAGCCACTAGTGCTGAAGAAAATGTGAGTGAAGAATTGATGAGCCTTGCTGCAGCTACAGAAGAGCCTGCAATTCCTCAGCCTGAAGAACCTGAGATTGCGATTCCTGAAGTGGTGATGCAATTAACTGACACTCCTCAGCCCAAACCAAAGGATCCCTTCTCAAAGAAGCAAAAATTCAAGGCTGATGATTTCTTCGGCGAGCATGTGTTCTTCACTGAATTCAACCCATATGACAATGCTCGTCTTAGAAGGAAGCGTTTCTGGACTGCCAGCCAGGCCAACTTCTATTCCTTAGTACTCTTCGACAAGGACAAAGTCTTCGACCACGAGCACATTCCTCACGTGGACATGGAATCCATGCCTTGCTTCACACAAGTCCTCAGTATGATTCACAATGCAGGTCTGCTTAACTTTTGCACTGACATCGTTGACTGGAATGAAGAGCTAATTCTTCAGTTCTATGCGACGCTGCATATCACTGGTGAAGCAAATGACATCAACACTTGGGTGTTGGACTGGATGACCGGAAACACTCACTACAAGGCACCAGCCACTAAATTGCGCCGTACCTTGCCACTCAGTCCTCCACCTGAAGGTGCTCGTTGTCTGTATGATGAGCCTGAACACACTGCTCACTATATGCAATTGCTCATGAAGCCGCTGAAGCCTGGTCAAGCCCCAAGGACCACATTCCTCATGAAGGAATTGCTCTATGTGCCCAGAACCATCTATCACATATTGACGAAGACTATAAGTCCTATCAAAGGCCATGACTCATCCGATGAAGAAGTTGTCGGGATGATGAAGAATATGCTTTTCAACATAATGCATGGCATCCCCATAAACTATCATGATTTCTTCATGAGGACTCTGGCAAATGTTGTACTTTCACCGTTTGAGCTGAAGCCTTATGCTCCATGGATAATGAAATTCCTCAGATCAAGGACTTCACTCAACTACAAGGCTGATTTTCAGAATCACCTCAGCTACTTGCCCCCTATTGAAGTCCTCAAGCGGACAATTTCCTCATCTGATGAGAAGGGCAAGTCACCAGCCGTTATCGATGAAGGCATTCGTCCATTGGATGGTCAGTTCCGCAAAGCTTCATCTTACTCCACCAATGATGACTCTGCCACTCATGATTCTGCTGCCAATGCTACCAAGTCAAGTCCTCGAGCTACTGCTCCACGTGTGATGACTGACCGTGAGCTGCTTATAAGTCTTCACCAGAAGGTGGATCAAAACCACAAATGGGTTAAGCGTCAGTTTGGTTCTATTCTTCACAACATGACATCTACACATAATGTAGTGAAGAAATATCATTACTACCTCCATGAAGTATTTGATCGCACCTGGGCTATTCTGTCACATCTATACATTGAAGAAGATCTAAAGCAAATGGGCTTCAAGGAAGATTTTGACTAGTCTGCTCCTCCTCCGAAGAAATTCAAGAAGTTCAAGGTTCCTTCCTTGGTGGCCAGCTCATATTCTTGATCGTGCGACACAGATGAGTATGAAGACTTGGACGACACTGCAGCAGGCCCTACATCGATTCATGACCCCAACAACGCTGGCGCTCCTCCATCTTCATGATATTCTTTAGGGGCGTTAGTCCTCATTTTCAACCCTTTTGGTCATTCGATGACAAAGGGGGGGAAATTTGAGTTAGTCTTCAAGCGGGTCTATCATATATGGGCGTTTTTTGATAAGTTACAACTCTCGTTCTTCTGATGACTTTGCTGGATCGAGTTGTAATCTTAAACTCTATGGTGGCCTGATACTTTTGTTGTGTTCTTTTGCATGATTTTCCTCATTAATGTTAATGCACGCATGCTGAATTACATCAGTCACCATATTTCATCATGCATTTCAAATTCTTCATATTATATGTCAAATGCGTGTATGAATTACAAGATATAGGGGGAGATCTCCATGATTATACTCTTCAAGTGTGCAATGCTTCAAAAGCAAATTCCTCACTATGCACATCTCCAGGGGGAGTTCTTCTATATCTTGCAATCAAATTCCTCAATATCAGTATTTACACTTTATATGTTTATCCCCGTTGAAAACTTAACCTATATTGTCATCAATCACCAAAAAGGGGGAGATTGTAAGTGCATCTAGTGCCCCTTAGTGATTTTGGTGTATTGAAGACTTATAGGTTAAGGGACTGATGAGTTTATGAGTGTACACAGGTCTATAAGTCTATGAGGAGTTTGATATTTACAGAGAAAGTCGACCCCTAAAAATGAAGTTCTTCATCTGAAGACTTTGGATTTCTGAAGACTTTCTGAAGACTTTGAAAGTGAAGAAATTAGTGTGACCTTGAAGACTTGGTAATCATTCGAGGAACATGAAGCTTGAAGACTCTTGTTTTTACTATTTCATTTTCTCTTTCTTGAGTCATAGGAAACACTGTACTGTTAAAGGGGGTCGAGGAAATACTAAGGAAAATTTTCCATGTGATGCTCAACTCAAAATCCTACACCTACCAATCCCTTCGAGTGAAGCCATTGGAAATCTCATACAGTTCAGTCATATTCTTCAGTGACAGAGACGAAGTTCTTCTGGTCTCTGAGGAATTGGTTCTGACTGAGGAGTTAGGAATTCACCAGTGCAGATTGCCTACAAAGTGAGGAACATGATAGCCCTGAGGTATTTGAGAGTCAAATATTCCGACCGTTGTTGTGCTACGCGCCAGCTGTCCCAAAATATCTACCCACCTAACAGTCATATCATTGAAGGGCATTTATGTCTTATCATGTCGGGCTGCTCCCTAGGCTATAAATAGCCGCCCCCTACAACCACTAGTTGGTTGGCTGCTCCGAGAGAAACTGACACTTGTCATTTGAGATCAACCCATCCTCCGAGGACTTTGAGTGAAAATCATCAAGTGAGAAAATCCCAAACCCCAAACCTGCAAACCCCAAAGTGATTGAGCATCACTGAAGAGATTGATCCTACGTGGATTCGACGCTTGTTTCCTTTGAAGGTTGTGCTTCTTCTAGACGGTTAGGCGTCAAGGTCTAGAGCATCCAAGAGGAATTGTGGATCGCCGAGTGACCGAGTTTGTGAAGGTTCGAAAGTCACCTGAAGACTTACCACGAGTGTTTGGGCGAGGTCTGTGTGACTTTAGCTCAAGGAAAATACGGTGAGGACTGTGTGTCCGGGACTGGGTGTCCTCGAGTTTAAATACTCAGCCGCTCCAACCAGATGTACAACTGAGACAACAGTTGGAACTGGTCTACCAAATCATTATCTTCACCAAGCCTACTGGTTCTATTTCTTGAACTCTTTCATTTCCTCATCTTTGTTGTTGTGTGCTTGTTCATATTTGTTTGAAGACTTTGACTGAAGACTTTCTCAATTTCCTCAGTTCAATTTCTTCAGCCTGTCCGTCTTCATCTTGTGTTATCCTGTGTTTACACTTTCTGTACTCTGTGCTTGTCTTCATTTCATCATGATGACTATGCGTATGTTCTGCTATGTTTACTTTTGAGTACTTATTCCGCTGCAAGTAGTTCTTCATTTTGGAATTTCCTCATCGACAAATTCCTCAGTGAAGAATTAGTAAAAATCGCCTATTCACCCCCCCCCTCTAGTCGATATAATGCACTTTAAATGGCAGTTACTTATCCCCCATTGAAGTCCTCAAGCGGACTATTTCCTCAGCTAATGAGAAGGGCAAGGCCACCATTATTGATGAAGGCATTCGTCCATTCGATGGACAATTCCGTAAAGCTGCATCCTACTCCACCAATGATGACTCTTCCACTCATGACTCTGCCGCCAATGCTTCAAAGCAAAATCCTCAAGGCACAGCTCCAAGGGTGATGACTGATCGTGAGCTTCTCCTCAGTCTTCATCAGAAGGTCGATCACAACCACGAATGGGTCAAGCTTCAGTTTGGTTCCATTCTTCACAACATGACTGCTACACACAATTCAGTGAAGAAGAACCACTACTACCTCCATGAAGTATTTGATTGCACCTGGGTTGTTTTGTCTTATCTCTATGGTGAAGACGATCTTAAGAAGATGGGCTTCAAGCAGGACTTTGACTGGTCTAAGTGAACGTCGAAGAAATTCAAGAAAGTCGAAGTTCCTTCTTTGGTGGCCAGTTCATTTTCTTCATCACACGAGATAGATGAAAATGAAGATTTGGATGACACAGCGGCAGGCCCTACTTCAACAACCGACCCCAACAACGCTGGCGCTCCTCCATCGACTTCATGATGTTATTCTTTGGGGGCGTTAGTCCTCATTTTTCGTCCCTTTTGGTCATTTGATGACAAAGGGGGAGAAATTTGAGTTAGTCTTCAAGCGGGTCTATTTATATGGGCGTTTTTTCGTTAAGTTGCAACTCTCGCTCTTCTGAAGTATTTATTGGATTGAGTTGTAAACTTAAGTCTGATGGTGATCTGATACTTTTGCTCTGTTTTCTGCATGCTATTTCCTCATATATGTCAATGCACGCATGCTGAATTACATCAGTCACCATATTCCATCATACATTTCAAATTCTTCATTCGATATGTCAAATGAGTGTATGAATTACAAGATATAGGGGGAGATCTCCATGATATTACTCTACAATGTGCATCTGCTATCAAAAGCAAATTCCTCACATGTGCACATCTTCAGGGGGAGTTCTTCTATATCTTGCAATCAAATTCCTCAATATTGAGCACTTTCAATTGATTTGTTTATCCCCGTTGAAAACTTAACCTATTTGTCATCAATCACCAAAAAGGGGGAGATTGTAAGTGCATCTAGTGCCCCTTAGTGATTTTGGTGTATTGAAGACTTATAGGTTAAAGGACTAATATGTTTGTGAGTGTACACATGCTCTATAAGTCGAAGGGGAGTTTGATATTTACTGTGAAAGTCGAGCCCTAAAAATGTATGTCTTCAGCTAAAGACTTTGGTTCTCTTGAAGATTTTGAAAGTGAAGAAATTGGTACGGCCTTGAAGACTTGGATATTCATGTGCGGATTATGAAGCGTGAAGACTTTTGTTTTCGTAGTTTCATTTTCTCTTTCTTGAGTCATAGGAAACACCGTACTGTTAAAGGGGGTCGAGGTAATACTAAGGAAACTGATTTCCATGTGATGCTCATGTCAAAATCCTACACCTACCCAATCCTTTCGAGTGAAGCCATTGGAAATCTCATATCAGCTCAGTCAATTTCTTCAGTGATAGAGACGAAGATCTTCTGGTCTCTGAGGAATTTGTTCTGACTGAGGAGTTAGAAATTCGCTAGTGCAGATTGCCTACACAGTGAGGATCATGATAGCCATGAGGAATTTGATACCTCAAATCCAACCGTTGATGTGCCACACGCCAGCTGTCCAAAATATCATACCACCTAACGGTCATATCATTGAAGGGCAATTCTGTCTTATCATGTTGGGCTGCTCCCTAGGCTATAAATAGATGCCCCCTACAACCACTAGCTGGCTGGCTGCTCCAAGAGAAACTGACACTTGTCATTGAGAGCATCCCATCCTCTGAGGACTTTGAGCAAAAATCATCAAGTGAGGAAAACCCAAAACCCAAACCCAAACACCTACAAACCTAAAGTGATTGAGCATCACCGAAGAGATTGTTCCTGTGTGGAACCGTTGCTTGTTACCTTTGAGGGTTGTGTATCCCCTAGACGGTTAGGCGTCATGGTCTGAGCATCCAAGAGGAATTGTGGATCGCCGAGTGACCAAGTCTGTGAAGGTTTGGAAGTCACCTGTGAAGACATACCACGAGTGTTGGGAGAGGTCTGTGTGACTTTAGCTCAAGGAGAATACAGTGAGGACTGTGTGTTCGGGATTATGTGTCCTCGAGTTTAAATACTCAGCCGCTCCAACCAGACATACAACTGTCACAGCAGTTGGAACTGGTCTACCAAATCATTGTCTTCACCAAGCCAACTAGTTATATTTCCTCAACCCTTTCGTTTCCTCATTCATGTGTTGATGAACCTGATCATTACTGTTTGAAGACTTTGACTGGAGACTTTCTCTATTTCCTCAATCATATTTCTTCAGTCACATAGTCTTCAACCTGCTTATCATGTTATCATGCTTTCTATACTCTGTGTTTGTTTTCATTTCATCATGATGACTATGCTACTGCTCTGTTATGCTTATACCTGAGTACTTATTCCACTGCTAGTGTGTCGTTACTTAGGAATTTCTTCACCTAGAAATTACTCAGTGACGAATTTGTAAAAATCACCTATTCACCCCCTCTAGTCGATATAACTCACTTTCAATAAATAACATTGATGATAAACCAACATTGCAAAGACATAGATTTTGAAGATAAATCAATGTTGAAGACAATCCAAATGCGAAGATAAAGCAGTCATGACGCCAAATGAGAATCTTCAATAAAGTGTGGTGGTGGCGTTACCCACAGTATAGGAAGTATTAGACCCAGACACGGCGCACAATTATTGTGGCGCTCCAAAGTCAAATTCCGCATTAATGTATTCACACTCAGAGGGTAAGTCCTTGTTGATTGAAGAAATACGTTACTTCTTGTGTTGCACATCTAAGTCATCAACGTGCATAAGCGTTAGGATGTGTGTCCATTCATTGGACATTTGAGGATTCTAAGATATTTAGCTCACACCGCAGCTTGCAAAACCTCTTCTCATCCAAGGGCTTAGTGAAGATATCTGCTAGTTGCTCTTCAGTGTTGACGTGAATAATATCAATGTCTTCCTTGTTGACATAATCTCTGAGAAAGTGATGACGAATCTCGATGTGCTTTGTCTTCGAGTGCTGAACTGGATTCTTGTAAAGCTTGATGGCGCTTTCATTGTTGTAGAAGAGTGGAACATTCTTCGTGTTGATGTCGTAGTCCTTGAGAGTTTGCTTCATCCATAGAAGCTGAGCACAGCAAGATCCAACAGCTATGTATTCAGATTCAGCAGTGGAGAGTGATATGCAGTTTTGCTTCTTTGAAGACCAATAGACAAGAGATCGTCCAAGAAAGTGACATGTGCCAGATGTAGACTTGCGATCAACCTTATCACCAGCATAATAAGCATTAGAATATCCAACTAGATCAAACGATTAGCCCTTTGGATACCATAATCCTAGTGTTGGGGTGTGAGCTAAATATCAAAGAATTCACTTCACCGCAAGGTGATGCGAGTCCTTTGGTGCCGCCTGGAATCGGGCACACATGCAAACGCTAAGCATAATATCAGGCCTAGATGCACATAAGTATAGAAAATAACCAATCATGGAGCGGTATATATTTTGGTCGAACTCTTTACCATTATCGTCAGGGCCGAGATGACTTTTGGTTGGCATTGGCGTCGTGTACCCTTTGCAGTCTTGCATTCCAAACTTTTTTAGGCAGTCTTTGAGGTATTTTTCTTGTGATATGAAGATGCCATTGCGCTACTGACGGATTTGAAGATTAAGCGAAGAATTTCAGCTCCCCCATCATGGACATCTGATATTGCTCTTGCATCATGTATCCAAACTCGTCATTGTATCTCTTATTCGTGCAGCCGAAGATAATGTCATCCACATATATTTGACACACAAACAGTTCACCATCATATGTCTTCGTGAAGAGAGTGGGATCTAGAGAACCAGGTTTGAAGCCTTTGCTCTTCAGGAATTATTTGAGTGTGTCATACCAAGCGCGAGGTGCTTGTTTGAGGCCATACAGTGCCTTGTTGAGCTTGTAAACCATATCAGGATGCTTTGGATCTTCAAAACTAGGCGGTTGAGCGACATAGACTCCTTCTTCGATTTTGCCATTGAGAAAGGCACTCTTCACATCCATTTGGTACATAAGAATATTGTGATGGTTAGCATAGGCCAGCAGTATGCGAATGACTTCAATCCTAGCTACAGGAGCAAAGGTTTCATCGAAGTCGATTCCTTTCACTTGTGTGTAACGTTGAGCGACGAGGCGAGCCTTGTTTCTGACAACTTGTCCAAGTTCATCTTTCTTGTTGCGATAAATCCATTTCGTGCCAATGATGTTGTGCTTGCGAGGATCAGGACGTTTGACAAGCTCCCGGACATTATTCAACTCAAACTATTGAAGCTCTTCTTGCATAGCTTGAATCCGTTCAGGTTCCATGAAGGCTTCTTTGACTTTCTTGGGTTCAGATATAGAGAGAAAGGCAAAGTGACCGCAGAAGTTTGCTAGTTGTGTAGATCTTGATCGAGTGATAGGACCAGGAGCATTGATGCTATCAATGATCTTCTCAATCTGGACTTCATTGGCGACTCGAGGATGAGCTGGACGAAGATTTGATCTGACTGACTAATGTTTTCATCTCCAGCATTGGCTTCAGACTAAGCATTGCCTTCAGGTTGATTAGGTGTGGAAAGGATGATCTCATCCTCAGCCTGTTCCTCGGTGGGTATGATTTCTCCAGTACCCACCAACTTGATAGCTTCACCTGGTGTAGCTTCATCTAGCACATTTGGCAGGTGATCTCTTTGCGATCCGTTAGTCTCATCGAACCGCACATCTATAGTTTCAACCACTTTATAGTGAAAGAGGTTGAAGACTCTATAGGTGTGCGAGTCCTTTTCGTAACCAAGCATAAAACCTTCATATGCTTTCGGTGCGAATTTAGTTGTGTGATGTGGATCCTTGATCCAACACCTAGCACTAAAGACTTTGAAGTAACTGACGTTTGGGTTCTTACCAGTCAGAAGTTCATAAGATGTCTTCTTGAAGAACTTGTGAAGATATACTCTGTTGTGTGCATGCAGTATCAATGGCTTCGGGCCAGAATTTTCTTGGAGTCTTGTACTCATCGAGCATCATCCGTGCCATCTCAATGAGTTTTCTATTCTTGCACTCCACGACGCCATTCTGCTGAGGTGTGTAAGGAGCAGAGAACTCATGTGTGATGCCCAAAGTATCAATATAAGTGTCGAGGCCAATGTTCTTGAACTCAGTGCCATTGTCACTCTGGATGTGCTTGATCTTGATGCCATAATTCGTCATGGCCCGATTTGCGAAGCGTCTGAAGACATCCTGCACTTCAGTCTTATAGAGAATTATGTGCACCCAGGTGTATCTCAAGTAGTCATCAACAATAACGAAGCCATAGAGATGTGCAGTAGGAGTAAGGGTAGAGTAGTGAGTAGGGCCAAATAGGTCCATGTGAAGCAGCTCGAATGGGCGTGAGGTAGTCATGATCGTCTTCGAGGGATGCTTGACTCTAGTCATCTTTCCAGCTTCATAGGCACCACATAGATGATCCTTCTTGAACTTGACACCCTCGATGCCAATGATGTGCTTCTTCTTCGCGAGAGTGTACAGGTTCCTCATGCCCGCATGTCCTAGCCGATGATGCCATAGCTAGCATTCTGAAGCCTTTGCTAGAAGACATATGGCAAGCTGTGGTCCTGCTGAGAAATCTACCATATACAGATCACCTCTTCGATAGCCTTCGAATACTAGAGATTTGTCAAACTCCATTAGCACAAGACAACGATATTTTCCAAATATCACAATCATGTTTAGATCACAGAGCATTGACACAAACATTACATTGTATCCAAGGGATTCAACAAGCATCACTTTATCCATGTGTTGATCCTTTGAGATAGCAACTCTACCAAGACCCAATACCTTGCTTTTACTAGTGTCTGCGAATGTGATGTGGCTCTTAGTAGATGGACGTAGGGTTGAATCCATAAGAAGACTTCGATCACCAGTCATGTGGTTGGTGCAGCAGCTATCCATGATCCATTCAGTGGCTTTCAGAGTTGTACCCTACAGTGCAGTTAGTGGGATAGGCTTCACCAAGAGTATTGTGAAGCAGAAACATGTAGTGAACAAGCATATTATCAAAGTTTAAATTCTGGTTAGGCATGATAGGATGCTCATCAAGGAACCCTGGGACGAAATACATGATAAGACCATTGGAGCATTGTATCTTGCGTCCCACAAGATGTTTTAGGTCTCCAGCATTGTTGTGAGAAGATTTTGCTTTTCGGCTGGAGAACTTTCCCTGCAAGAGAAGTCAATTCTTCTTAACCACCCACATCTTCAGGGGTGGCTTAGAAGCAATGAGTCTAAGTGCAGCATCTGAGAACTTTGGCTTGGGAGACCTAGAAAATAGCTTCGTAGGAGGAGAACAATACTCATAAGAATATGCAAAAAAAGTTCTTAGTTTTGTGAACATAGCGGTCAGAAGAAACACCCTCATATTCATGAGTCTCATAACTGTTCTCCTGCAAAACATTGGCGTTAGGGTGACCATGAGTGGTCCTGTATCTGTATGAAGCCTTTGGACCATATGACGCCTTAGGTCTGGGGTTTGTCTTCTTCCCAGGTGGTGTCATGATGACATTCACGGGAAGCTTCTCAAGACAGCTTTTGGGCACCCAGATCTTCTTCTGGGTGACCCGTTCCTGTAGTTAGTACCAATATACCTAGCAAACACTTCGCTATTCTGATTCTTAAATAGTTTATATTTGCATCAAAGGATTCATCAATGACAATTGGGTTAGCACAAGTGAAGCCAGATAAAGTGGATGGGTCAACTGAAGGATCCTTAGCAGCAACACAGCTGGTTTTGGGGTACTGCTCAGGCGTCCAATATGAACCATCAATGTTCATTTTCCTCTCGAACCCAACACCCTCTTTCCTAGGGTTTTGGTTCAGAATCTATTTCTTGAGGACATTGCACAAGGTTTGATGCCCTTTGAGGCTTTTGTACATGCCAGTCTCTAGCATGTCTTCAACCTAGCATTCTCATCAGCAATAGTAGTGGCATCCTTAGTAGAGGGGTTAGTTTCCACATCAGTAGTTGAAGATATTGCAACATTAGAAGCAGTGGAACATTCATCAACAGAGGCAGCATTATCACGCTAAAGACACTTTAAGCATGGTGGAACAAATTCTACCTGAGCAGAACTGATCTGTTGGGCGAGTAGTGAATCATTCTCTTTTTGAAGATCTTCATGAGACGCTCCCAGTTTCTCAAGATCCTGCTTCCTTTGAAGATAATCGTAGGAAAGATTCTCATGAGAGGCTGAGAGAGTTTCATGACGACTTTCAAGTTCTTCTTACTTAACACGAAAACTTTTAATGTCTTTGATTAAGGACTGAGTTCGATTCATTTCCGCGTCCAACAGATCATCGCTTTTGTCTAGCAGCTTTTGAATATGTTCCATAGCAGTTTGTTGCTTAGTTGCAATTTTAGCAAGTGTCTTATAGCTAGGTTTGGATTCACGAGAGGTTACCTTGGCACCACGTGCCATGATGCAGTAGGTTGGATCAGATGTCTCGGGTTCAAAAGTCATCGTTTTAAGAGACTCCTTGAATTCGCAGAACCACGGGTCTTGACAGGCTCGATGACCCTCATAGACATCGGAAATCCGGTCCCAGATAAGCTTCGCATTGCATAGATGCATGATGCGCCTGAACTCGTCATTGGACAAACATGAGAATATGATCCTTAGCCGTGATATCCATTTGAGTGTACTTTCGAATGTCATCAACATTCGCCATCTTGCATAGATCGGCGAGACCAATCTCCGTGACAGTCCACATCTCACTTTTCATTGCAAGGAGGCGCTTCCTCATCATTGCCTTCCATTTGGGATAATCTTGACCATCAAAAATAGGACACACAGCGGAGACTTTGATTATACCTGCAGTCGACATAGCTAAAACTCCAGGTGGTTAAACTGAATCACACAGAACAAGGGAGTACCTTGCTCTGATACCAATTGAAAATGCTAGTTATCGACTAGAGGCGGGGGGTGAATAGGTGATTTTTATTGAAGTCTTCAAAACACGATGGCTTTGAAGACAAACAGGTAAACTGAACCTATATAGTAAGCAGCGAAATGAAGACTACACTAGGCAAGCATTAGTCAAGCATACAATACAGGGAAAACACGAATACTAACTGCAACTAGATAGACAAGATCAGTTGTGAAGATAGTACGAAGCTAAACAGATATAAGTCTTCACACAATGAAGTCAAATGAATCAGGTAGGCAAGCAATGACTTCACGAAGAAAAACTGTAAAGTAAGGAGAAAAGGGGATAGAACCAGTTGCTTGGTGAAGACAAGGATTTGGTAGACTAGTTCCAGTTGTTGTGACAACTGTACGTCTGGTTAGGGAGGCTGAGAATGAACTCAGAAGACCGTGTCTTCACCTTATTCCCCTGGAGCTAAGGACACCCAGTCCTCGCCCAACCACGCTGGTAAGTCTTCGAGGCAGACTTCCAAACCTTCACAGACTTCGTTCACCGGCAATCCACAATGACTCTTGGATGCTCAGAACGCGACGCCTAACCGGCTGGAGGATTCATAGTCCTCAAGTGTAAGAAGTCTTCAGATCACGCGGACAGAAAGACTTCAGTGATGCCTAACACTCTTTGGCGTTGGGTGTTATGGGCTTAGTGAAGGAAATATGCCCTAGAGGCAATAATAAAAGTTATTATTTATTTCCTCATATCATGATAAATGTTTATTATTCATGCTAGAATTGTATTAACCGTAAACATGATACATGTGTGAATACATAGACAAACATATAGTCACTAGTATGCCTCTACTTGACTAGCTCATTAATCAAAGATGGTTATGTTTCCTAACCATAGACATGTGTTGTCATTTGATTAGTGGGATCACATCATTAGAAGAATGATGTGATTGACATGACCCATTCCGTTAGCCTAGCACTTGATCGTTTAGTATACTGCTGTTGCTTTCTTCATGACTTATACATGTTCCTGTAACTATGAGAATTATGCAACTCCCGTTTACCGGAGGAACACTTTGGGTACTACCAAACGTCACAACGTAACTGGGTGATTATAAAGGAGTACTACAGGTGTCTCCGAAGGTACATGTTGAGTTGGCGTATTTCGAGATTAGGTTTTGTCACTCCGATTGTCGGAGAGGTATCTCTGGGCCCTCTCGGTAATGCACATCACTATAAGCCTTGCAAGCAGTGTAGCTAATGAGTTAGTTACGAAATGATGTATTACGTAACGAGTAAAGAGACTTGCCGGTAACGAGATTGAACTAGGTATTGGATACCGACGATCAAATCTCGGGCAAGTAACATACCGATGACAAAGGGAACAACGTATGTTGTTATGCGGTTTGGCCGATAAAGATCTTCGTAGAATATGTGGGAGCCAATATGGGCATCCAGGTCCCGCTATTGGTTATTGACCGGAAACAAGTTCTAGGTCATGTCTACATAGTTCTCAAACCCGTAAGGTCCGCACGCTTAACGTTTCGTTGACGATATAGTATTATATGAGTTATGTATGTTGGTAACCGAATGTTGTTCGGAGTCCCGGATAAGATCATGGACATGAAGAGGAACTCCGGAATGGTCCGGAGATAAAGTTTGATATATGGGATAATAGTGTTTGATCTCTGGAAGAGTTCCGGAATTCACCGGAAGGGGTTCCGGATGTTTCCCGAAATGTTTGGGAACAAGAACACGTTATTTGGGCCAAAGGGGAAAGCCCACAAGGTTTTTGGAAAGCGCAAAAGGAAGTTTTGCGGAGTCCAGGGGCCAGACGCCAGGGTCCCTGGCGTCTGGGTCCAGACGCCGGGAACCCTGGCGTCTGGCCCTGGAGTCCGAGAAGGACTCTTGCCTTTTGGGTGAAACCGACTTTGTGGAGGCTTTTACTCCAAGTTTTGACCCCAAGGCTCAACATATAAATAGAGGGGTAGGGCTAGCACCAAAGAGAGATCAAGAAACACCAAGCCGTGTGCCGGCAACTCTGTCCCCTCTAGTTTATCCTCCATCATAGTTTCCGTAGTGCTTAGGCGAAGCCCTGCGGAGATTGTTCTTCACCAACACCGTCACCACGCCGTCGTGCTGCCGGAACTCATCTAATACTTCGCCCGTCTTGCTGGATCGAGAAGGCGAGGACGTCATCGAGCTGAACGTGTGCAGAACTCGGAGGTGCCGTGCGTTTGGTACTTGGATCGGTCGGATCGTGAAGACGTACGACTACATCAACCGCGTTGATAAACGCTTCCTCTTAGCGATCTTCAAGGGTATGAAGATACACTCCCCCTCTCGTTGTTATACATCACCATGATCTTGCGTGTGCGTAGGAAATTTTTGAAATTACTACGTTCCCCAACAGTGGCATCCGAGCCTAGGTTTTATGCGTTGATGTTATATGCATGAGTAGAACACAAGTGAGGTGTGGGCGATACAAGTCATACTGCTTACCAGCATGTCATACTTTGGTTCGGCGGTATTGTGAGATGAAGCGGCCCGGACCGACATTATGCGTACGCTTACACGAGACTGGTTTCACCGTTACGAGCACTCGTGCTTAAAGGTGGCTGGCGGGTGTCTGTCTCTCTCACTTTAGCTGAATCGAGTGTGGCTACGCCCGGTCCTTGCGAAGGTTAAAACAGCACTAACTTGACAAACTATCGTTGTGGTTTTTGATGCGTAGGTAAGAACGGTTCTTGCTAAGCCCGTAGCAGCCACGTAAAATTTGCAACAACAAAGTAGAGGACGTCTAACTTGTTTTTGCAGGGCATGTTGTGATGTGATATGGTCAAGACGTGATGCTATATTTTATTGTATGAGATGATCATGTTTTGTAACCGAAGTTATCCGCAACTGGCAGGAGCCATATGGTTGTCGCTTTATTGTATGAAATGCAAACGCCCTGTAATTGCTTTACTTTATCACTAAGCGGTAGCGATAGTCGTAGAAGCAATAGATGGCGTAACGACAACGATGCTACGATGGAGATCAAGGTGTTGCGCCGGTGAAGATGGAGATCACAAGCACAAGATGATGATGGCCATATCATATCACTTATATTGATTGCATGTGATGTTTATCCTTTATGCATCTTATCTTGCTTTGATTGACGGTAGCATTTTAAGATGATCTCTCACTAATTATCAAGAAGTGTTCTCCCCGAATATGCACCGTTGCGAAAGTTCTTCGTGCTGAGACACCACGTGATGATCGGGTGTGATAGGCTCTACGTTCAAATACAACGGGTGCAAAACAGTTGCACACGCGGAATACTCGGGTTATACTTGACGAGCCTAGCATATACAGATATGGCCTCGGAACACGGAGACTGAAAGGTCGAACGTGAATCATATAGTAGATATGATCAACATAGTGATGTTCACCATTGAAACTACTCCATCTCACGTGATGATCGGACATGGTTTAGTTGATTTGGATCACGTGATCACTGAGATGATTAGAGAGATGTCTGTCTAAGTGGGATTTCTTAAGTAATATGATTAATTGAACTTAAATTTATCATGAACTTAGTACCTGATAGTATTTTGCTTGTCTATGTTTGTTTGTAGATAGATGGCTCGTGCTGTTGTTCCGTTGAATTTTAATGCATTCCTTGAGAAAACAAAGTTGAAAGATGATGGTAGCAATTACACGGACTGGGTCCGTAACCTGAGGATTATCCTTATTGCTGCAAAGAAAAGTTACGTCCTGGAAGCACCGCTAGGTGCCAGGCCTGCTGCTGATGCAACTGACGACGTTAAGAACGTCTGGCAGAGCAAAGCTGATGACTACTCGATGTTCAGTGTGCCATGCTTTACGGCTTAGAACCGGGTCTTCAACGATGTTTTGAACGTCATGGAGCATATGAGATGTTCCAGGAGTTGAAGTTAATATTTCAAGCAAATGCCCGGATTGAGAGATATGAAGTCTCTAATAAGTTCTACATCTGCAAGATGGAGGAGAATAGTTCTGTCAGTGAACACATACTCAAAATGTCTGGGTATAATAATCACTTGATTCAACTGGGAGTTAATCTTCCTGATGATAGTGTCATTGACAGAATTCTCCAATCATTGCCACCAAGCTACAAGAGCTTCGTGATGAACTATAATATGCAAGGGATGAACAAGACTATTCCCGAGCTCTTCGCAATGCTAAAAGCCGCGGAGGTAGAAATCAAGAAGGAGCATCAAGTGTTGATGGTTAACAAAACCACCAGTTTCAAGAAGAAGGGCAAAGGGAAGAAGAAGGGGAACTTCAAAAAGAATAGCAAGAAAGTTGCTGCTCAAGAGAAGAAACCTAAGTCTAGACCTAAGCCTGAAACTGAGTGCTTCTACTGCAAGCAAACTGGACACTGGAAGCGGAACTGCCCCAAGTATTTGGCGGATAAGAAGGATGGCAAAGTGAACAAAGGTATATGTGATATACATGTTATTGATGTGTACCTTACTAATGCTCGCAGTAGCACCTGGGTATTTGATACTGGTTCTGTTGCTAATATTTGCAACTCGAAGCAGGGACTACGGATTAAGCGAAGATTGGCTAAGGACGAGGTGACGATGCGCGTGGGAAATGGTTCCAAAGTCGATGTGATTGCGGTCGGCACGCTACCTCTACATCTACCATCGGGATTAGTTTTAGACCTAAATAATTGTTATTTGGTGCCAGCGTTGAGCATGAACATTATATCTGGATCTTGTTTGATGCGAGACGGTTATTCATTTAAATCAGAGAATAATGGTTGTTCTATTTATATGAGTAATATCTTTTATGGTCATGCACCCTTGAAGAGTGGTCTATTTTTGTTGAATCTCGATAGTAGTGATACACATGTTCATAGTGTTGAAACCAAAAGATGCAGAGTTGATAACGATAGTGCAACTTATTTGTGGCACTGCCGTTTAGGTCATATCGGTGTAAAGCGCATGAAGAAACTCCATACTGATGGGCTTTTGGAATCACTTGATTATGAATCACTTGGTACTTGC
>NC_041381.1:152299522-152344139 GCF_002162155.2 Triticum dicoccoides
TCATACATACTGATGTTTGTGGTCCAATGAATGTTGAGGCTCGCGGCGGGTATCGTTATTTTCTCACCTTCACAGATGATTTGAGCAGATATGGGTATATCTACTTGATGAAACACAAGTCTGAAACATTTGAAAAGTTCAAAGAATTTCAGAGTGAAGTGGAAAATCATCGTAACAAGAAAATAAAATTTCTACGATCTGATCGTGGAGGAGAATATTTGAGTTACGAGTTTGGTCTACACTTGAAACAATGCGGAATAGTTTCGCAACTCACGCCACCCGGAACACCACAACGAAATGGTGTGTCCGAATGTCGTAATCGTACTTTACTAGATATGGTGCGATCTATGATGTCTCTTACTGATTTACCGCTATCGTTTTGGGGTTATGCTTTAGAGACGGCCGCATTCACATTAAATAGGGCACCATCAAAATCCGTTGAGACGACGCCTTATGAACTGTGGTTTGGCAAGAAACCAAAGTTGTCGTTTCTTAAAGTTTGGGGCTGCGATGCTTATGTGAAGAAACTTCAACCAGATAAGCTTGAACCCAAATCGGAGAAATGTGTCTTCATAGGATACCCAAAAGAAACTATTGGGTACACCTTCTATCACAGATCTGAAGGCAAGATTTTCGTTGCTAAAATAGGATCCTTTCTAGAGAAGGAGTTTCTCTCGAAAGAAGTGAGTGGGAGGAAAGTAGAACTTGATGAGATAACTGTATCTACTCCATTGTTGGAAAGTAGTTCATCACAAGAACCGGTTCCTGTGACAACTACACCAATCAGTGAGGAAGCTAATGATATTGATCATGAAACTTCAGATCAAGTTTCTGCTGAACTTCGTAGGTCTACCAGAGTAAGATCCGCACCAGAGTGGTATGGTAATCCTATTCTGGAAGTCATGTTACTTGACCATGATGAACCTACGAACTATGAGGAAGCGATGATGAGCCCAGATTCCGCAAAATGGCTAGAGGCCATGAAATCTGAGATGGGATCCATGTATGAAAACAAAGTATGGACTTTGGTTGACTTGCCCGATGATCCGCAAGCAATTGAGAATAAATGGATCTTTAAGAAGAAGACTGACGCTGATGGTAATGTAACTGTCTATAAAGCTCGACTTGTTGCGAAAGGTTTTCGACAAGTTCAAGGAGTTGACTACGATGAGACTTTCTCACCCGTAGCGATGCTTAAGTCTGTCCGAATCATGTTAGCTATTGCTGCATTTCATGATTATGAAATTTGGCAAATGGATGTCAAAACTGCATTCTTGAATGGATTTCTGAAAGAAGAGTTGTATATGATGCAGCCAGAAGGTTTTGTTGATCCAAAAGGTGCTAACAAAGTGTGCAAGCTCCAGCGTTCCATTTATGGACTGGTGCAAGCATCTCGGAGTTGGAATAAACGCTTTGATAGTGTGATCAAAGCATATGGTTTTATACAGACTTTTGGAGAAGCCTGTATTTACAAGAAAGTGAGTGGGAGCTCTGTAGTATTTCTGATATTATATGTAGATGACATATTATTAATTGGAAATGATATAGAATTTCTGGATAGCATAAAGGGATACTTGAATAAAAGTTTTTCAATGAAAGACCTCGGTGAAGCTGCTTACATATTGGGCATCAAGATCTATAGAGATAGACCAAGACGCTTGATAGGACTTTCACAAAGCACATACCTTGATAAAATTTTGAAAAAGTTCAAAATGGATCAGGCAAAGGAAGGGTTCTTGCCCGTACTACAAGGTGTGAAGTTGAGTCAAACTCAATGCCCAACCACAGCAGAAGATAGAGAGAAAATGAAAGATGTTCCCTATGCTTCAGCCATAGGCTCTATCATGTATGCAATGCTGTGTACCAGACCTGACGTATGCTTAGCAATAAGCTTGGCAGGAAGGTACCAAAGTAATCCAGGAGTGGATCACTGGACAGCGGTCAAGAACATCCTGAAATACCTAAAAAGGACTAAGGATATATTTCTCGTATATGGAGGTGACAAAGAGCTAGTCGTAAATGGTTGCGTCGATGCAAGCTTTGACACTGATCCGGACGATTCTAAATCGCAAACCGGATATGTGTTTTTATTAAACGGTGGAGCTGTAAGTTGGTGCAGTTCTAAACAAAGCGTCGTGGCGGGATCTACATGTGAAGCGGAGTACATAGCTGCTTCGGAAGCAGCAAATGAAGGAGTCTGGATGAAGGAGTTCATTTCCGATCTAGGTGTCATACCTAGTGCATCGGGACCAATGAAAATCTTCTGTGACAATACTGGTGCGATTGCCTTGGCAAAGGAATCCAGATTTCACAAGAGGACCAAGCACATCAAGAGACGCTTCAATTCCATTCGGGACCAAGTCCAACTGGGAGACATAGAGATTTGCAAGATACATGCGGATCTGAATGTTGCAGACCCGTTGACTAAGCCTCTCTCACGAGCAAAACATGATCAGCACCAAGACTCCATGGGTGTTAGAATCATTACTATGTAATCTAGATTATTGACTCTAGTGCAAGTGGGAGACTGAAGGAAATATGCCCTAGAGGCAATAATAAAAGTTATTATTTATTTCCTCATATCATGATAAATGTTTATTATTCATGCTAGAATTGTATTAACCGGAAACATGATACATGTGTGAATACATAGACAAACATATAGTCACTAGTATGCCTCTACTTGACTAGCTCATTAATCAAAGATGGTTATGTTTCCTAACCATAGACATGTGTTGTCATTTGATTAGTGGGATCACATCATTAGAAGAATGATGTGATTGACATGACCCATTCCGTTAGCCTAGCACTTGATCGTTTAGTATACTGCTATTGCTTTCTTCATGACTTATACATGTTCCTGTAACTATGAGAATTATGCAACTCCCGTTTACCGGAGGAACACTTTGGGTACTACCAAACGTCACAACGTAACTGGGTGATTATAAAGGAGTACTACAGGTGTCTTCGAAGGTACATGTTGAGTTGGCGTATTTTGAGATTAGGTTTTGTCACTCCGATTGTCGGAGAGGTATCTCTGGGCCCTCTTAGTAATGCACATCACTATAAGCCTTGCAAGCAGTGTAGCTAATGAGTTAGTTATGGAATGATGTATTACGTAATGAGTAAAGAGACTTGCCGGTAACGAGATTGAACTAGGTATTGGATACCGACGATCAAATCTCGGGCAAGTAACATACCGATGACAAAGGGAACAACGTATGTTGTTATGCGGTTTGACCGATAAAGATCTTCGTAGAATATGTGGGAGCCAATATGGGCATCCAGGTCCCGCTATTGGTTATTGACCGGAAACAAGTTCTAGGTCATGTCTACATAATTCTCGAACCCGTAGGGTCCGCACGCTTAACGTTTCATTGACGATATAGTATTATATGAGTTATGTATGTTGGTAACCGAATGTTGTTCGGAGTCCCGGATAAGATCATGGACATGACGAGGAACTCCGGAATGGTCCGGAGATAAAGTTTGATATATGGGATAATAGTGTTTGATCTCTGGAAGAGTTCCGGAATTCACCAGAAGGGGTTCCGGATGTTTCCCGAAATGTTTGGGAACAAGAACACGTTATTTGGGCCAAAGGGGAAAGCCCACAAGGTTTTTGGAAAGCGCAAAAGGAAGTTTTGCGGAGTCCAGGGGCCAGACGCCAGGGTCCCTGGCGTCTGGGTCCAGACGCCGGGAACCCTGGCGTCTGGCCCTAGAGTCCGAGAAGGACTCTTGCCTTTCGGGTGAAACCGACTTTGTGGAGGCTTTTACTCCAAGTTTCGACCCCAAGGCTCAACATATAAATAGAGGGGTAGGGCTAGCACCAAAGAGAGATCAAGAAACACCAAGCTGTGTGCCGGCAACCCCGTCCCCTCTAGTTTATCCTCCATCATAGTTTCCGTAGTGCTTAGGCGAAGCCCTGCGGAGATTGTTCTTCACCAACACCGTCACCACGCCGTCGTGCTGCCGGAACTCATCTACTACTTCGCCCGTCTTGCTGGATCGAGAAGGCGAGGACGTCATCGAGATGAACGTGTGCAGAACTCGGAGGTGCCGTGCGTTCGGTACTTGGATCGGTCGGATCGTGAAGACGTACGACTACATCAACCGCGTTGATAAACGCTTCCGCTTAGCGATCTTCAAGGGTATGAAGATACACTCCCCCTCTCGTTGTTATACATCACCATGATCTTGCGTGTGCGTAGGAAAATTTTGAAATTACTACGTTCCCCAACACTTAGTCCTCGCAAGGATCTCTCTCTCAAATGCTTCGGAGGTGGGTTGCTCTCAAACGACAAAAGCCATGCACTAACTCTGAGCAGCCACCAATTTATGGTGTAGGGGGTGGGCTATTTATAGCCAGGAGTCAACCCGACCTGATATGTCCGAAATGACCCTGGGTCACTAAGGAATTGACACGTTTCCAACGGTCAGATTTCAAACACACGCGGCAGCTTGGCTTGGGCTACAAGCAAAGCTGACTCATCCATCTCTGGATAAGGTTTTCTCTCATTATCTTCGCTCGAAGACATAGGATTTGGTTGAGCATCACTTCTGTCACTCTAACTTTGTTCACTTGGACCCCACTTAATAGTACGGTGGTTCCTATGACTCAATAAAGAAGAAAGGAAGCTACAAAACAACTATGTCTTCGCACTCCATAGTCTTCAAGTGAATATCTTCACGTGTCATAATCTTCGTCATGAATGTCTTCATGAACCACCATTGTCTTCAATGTCTTCACACATTTTTAGGGGTCATTTCTGGTAGGTAAACTGAATCAATGAGGGACTTCTACCTGTGTTATCCTGCAATTCTCACAAACACATTAGTCTCTTAACCACGTTTGTCGTCAATACTCCAAAACCAACTAGGGGTGGCACTAGATGCACTTACACTTCTCCACTATTATGCCTTCAAGAAGGGAACGACGCAGAAAAATGCCACCATCGCCGACCTTGGCAACGTGCCAAGAGTAGGGTTTTCACCCAGATCCGCTCGAGGATCCTCCATCTAGCATCGTGTGCAGGGGACCGCCACCGATCACCGCCGTCGTGCATGGAGCAGGCTGCACCGACCACATCAGATCTGACCGGAGACAAGGCCCATCACGCCGCCGCCGCCGCAGTAGAGGTCAGATCTGATTTGAACCTCCGCCGTCCCGGGCACCGTCTCGATGAGGACTCCGCCGCCTCTCCATGGGACCGCCGCCTCGAATCCATGGATCACAACCGCTACAGTAGTGCCGATCAACTAGAAAAGGGCCTCGCCACTGCCTTCCCCAGAGCCATCTGGACTTCGCCGGAGGGTGCATCGGGCGGCGGCAAGGGGAGGAAAGATGTGACTGGGAAGGAAGATGCGCCAACCGGAAGGGGGCAACGAGGAGGGATCTAGCGTTGGGTGGTGGCGGCGGCGGCGCTAGATCGAGGCTCGCTGAGTCGTGAGTCGCCTATCCTCTCGTCATGGGCTCCCAAGAAGTTTTATTAGAGTGAAAGATGAGTCATATGTTAACAAAGTAGCATGCCATCTGTCCCACAATATAAGACATCTTTGCAAGCTGACAGAAGGAGTACTTCCTTATATCCAACTACTATATATGATGGCTATAAATGACATGACAACATGCTGGCTATATTGTTAACCATGCTCTTTGCATGCCTAGCTGGAGAGCGGCAAGCAAGGTAATTAGCCAATTAAAGCTTAATATAAGTCAACCAAGCAACCTAGGCAGTAAATTAGGGCTTTGCTACTCGTATCGTATACATATATACAACTCATGCTCACCTAACCAGATGTTGGCTACACGAACTGACGCGCTACACTCACGGGAGAAAGTATCAGGTGATACTGAAGTTACGTGCTCCCATGGTACGAGACGACGTGGGTTGTTGGATCTGAAATCCAAGGGTCACAGGATGAGCTCCTCGACTTGTGCCTGAATATCATATTTCTAGAGGTCTTTTCTGAAAAGTTTTAGTAGCCTATCCTCTAACCTTTGGATTTCAGATCCAAGGGCTCACGTCATCTCGTATCATGGGAGCACCTAGCCTCTCGTATCACCAGATACTCTCTCACACCTGCGGGTCAACTACCTCCCACTGGCCTTAGCAAAGTTCTTATTAAGAACCGATAATCCTTTTTTCTTTTGCGGGGCAAGAATCGAGAATCTTATTGATGCATCAATTTTTTTATAGAAATACTCATCAAAGGATCATCCCCTATAACAACACGGCAATAAGAATCAAAGATGCTCATGGTCTGAAGAACCATCTTGGCATAGTTAACAGAGTGCCTGATCGATTGCTTGTGCCGCATGAAAGGCCGCATCAAAATGTACTTCCTCTGTAAAGAAATACAAGGTTGTTTAAATCACTAAAGTAGTGATCTAAACAATTTTATATTCTTTTACGGAGGGAGTAGTACTAGTATGTACGTATATGAAACAATTATCGAATTGCTAGGAAGTGGTCGGCCACTCACATGGACCGAACTCTCTGTCAGGGATGAAGTAGGATAAAAGAAGAAAGAGGTGGAAGCCTGAGAATGAGTGGAGAAGGAAGAAGGTGAGAGCACTTACGCAACGGAAACGGGTGGGGAAACTAATCGACGACTGTGAAGCTCTCCTAGGAGCATCTCTAGCAGCTGCCCTTGACCAATAAAATCATGATATTGGAGGAGTTGGGACAAAAAGCTGCTCCAATGGCTCTCCTTTACCTACTAAATTATTGGTGATCACCAAAAAAATAGTCCACTTTTCCTATTTGGTGGGGGAGTTGGCCTTCTCCCAATCGAAAACCCAATACTGCCAAGTCAGCGCGCCGCCGTCTGACCACCACGCCGCAGCCTACCGCTGCAGCCAAATGTCGTCGGACTGCCGCCACTACATATTGTTGGAATGCCGCCGCACGTCGCCACAAGTCTTCTCGCTACCTGCCGGGCACGGGAAGAGGACAAGTAGGAGCCGTGTCAGAGTTATGACATGCATTAAAATATATTGACCCATTCTCTTCATTTCCAACATTTGGATGAATGGGGTTAAATGGAGCATAAATTTAGTTGATCCAGTGGCCAATATTAATTGGCCAACCCAACAATTTGACGCAGTCACCCCACACCACTCGTGGGCCGCACAAGGCCGGTCTCTCTCCATCGCACGACCGGACTGAGATCCCCCTCCCTTCTGACCAAGCGATGATGCAGCCGCCCTGTGCCGCCCAAAGGCCGTCTCCTCAGATGCACACGGCTGGTTGCATCCTCGTGGACCTGCCCTTCGTCACATAGTAGCTTAGTACTTTTCCTTTCTTGCAGTTAATTGCTTCATTTGGACTGTCCAATCACAAAAATGAATGACCCCCTTAAGGTGATGTACCATAAAAGATCTCATTAAACATAGTTTTCGAGCAAGAAGTTTGAGTTTAAGATCTTGCCAACTCAGTATTAAAAAATATGCGGCCTCTCTTCATCGGTTCGAATATTTAGATGAATTGACTAAAGCATGAATTTATAAAGTGCCCCTGCTGCAAGTGAAGGGTGATGAAGGTCTACACCATGATTGATCCTACTCCCATTCTACCGACAATTAGCCGTGCACAAATGCAGTCGGAGACAGTTGGAGCTAGTAATCTTTGCTACGTTTCATCAGCAGGACAAAAGAACAGAGAGAGGAGTTGAGAGGTGAAAGATGCAATTGTAATTGCTGCTAGTGGCCATGATGTGCTAGCACATAGGCTGGACGCCATTTGTGAGGGTCCTTGTTTGGATTAGGATGCTTTGATTAGGTTAGTGAAGTGGAAGTGAAATGATGCATTGACTGGGTAATTGCATCTCTTTTGGTGATGTTGCAAAGAAATGATGCATTTGTTATCATATTTGTGCAATTCTGTCAATGACAGTGAGTAGAAGTCAGACGAAGTTACTGGCAATAGGTTCCTATCCTATTAAACATCATCACATCACTACTCTTTGCACATTACCCGAAGACAATATTTTGCCTGAATAATTGCATGATGCCACCATCGGCGAATCATTGCATGCACGCGTAGTGCATCTAAAGTTTCTACACTTTCACCTCGCTAAGTATTATGTTTTGCGACTTTACGAAATTGGCAGCTGCACATGAATGCACAACCAGCCCTAAACTGGCAACACGTAACACAAAAGAACCACATAATGGCCAGCCTATACACTCATTATGGTCCTATACCCGTCGATGAGAGATGCCGTCGCCCTGCCAAACACCAATGTTCGCGACTCACAGACCACGAACACATCAATGTAACTGGAATGACAGGGACAAGATTCTGGGGATGAAACCACACCCGCAGGTCAAGTTGTTGCATCACCAGCGTTATTTACTCATCACTAAATATACATTTCTGTATGGCAACAGAATGCACATGCATTATTAACTTGCATAGTTACAATTCTCTCAACAACAACAAAAAACTTGCATAGTTACATACGACTTTGTCACTGACGCCACCTGATCGACTGCAAACAAATTTACAAAAGCAACGGCTACATCTTGTTAACATCACTATTTTCTATCAGTGACAGCAAGAGGAGCACAAGTTGCCTCAGACATACAATGCATGACTGCTTGTGCTTATACTGCCATACAAGCACATCAATCATAAACCGCCACAACCCAACATAAAGGTTCATCACGAGCTCGCCTCGGCTCTGCTTATCACGCCATGTCCTCTGCAACTTACTACAGGGCAAAAGAGAGCCCGTATGTCTGGTCGTAAGGGCTAGTCCTCTGCTCGTCGCACGTGAGCACCGAGGGGTCCTCGTTGTCACCTGATGCCTCCCACCGGGCCAGATAGCCGTCCCAGGAAGAGCTTACGAGCGTTGGACAATAAGGATGCCAGGTGCAGTCTCTGATGATCGAACCGTGCCACGAGAGCTTCTTCACGGTCGCCCCGGTTACCTGCACGAGCAGCAGGCTTGTAGTGGATAACAACAATCTGCAAACACTGAAGTAGGCATACTATAATTTGGAAAATGTGGGAAGATTGGATTTACATACCACATCGTAAATATGCACTGAATCGTCACTTGATCCAGTGTATATGTACCTCTGGCCCGTGCTGCAAAAGATAACACAAGAATGAAAGAGAAAACAATGAGGTGACTTGCATAGTTCGGAGTTACACATGATCCATGTTGATCTAAATGTCTGTTGAAAATGATAATTTAAATGCATTGTGGCCAATAATGTGACATCATCACAAGTTTGATTTCAAGTGGGTACAAACTATAGCAACCAATGCTGTTGGGAACCTAGAAACAACTGAATTAGGTTACTTTGTGCGCCAGCTTTTTCACATGGCGATCTCTTCTTGTGCAGCTTACGGGTTAGTACTAGTGTTTCTTTAGACATTTGCATACGGGGCGGGAAGTACCAAATAAATCAAACATCCCAAACTCAACTTATCATGCATATTTGATTTTCAAGCAACCAGACATGATTTGCTTTTAAAAATGCAATCTGATAGGACCACAACTGAATCTTAATTTTAGTGGCCCTGCCTCCCAGATCTGGATCGCAAGCCCAATCTTTCTCTTTTGTGCCACAGACAAACAGACGCATGCGAATCACCACCTTAACAAATCCACAAATTTCACAAAGTTTCTACTGAAGCGCACCAACGTGTGTGCAAATGTGAGCACCAAGATTTGAACCATTGTGGATGGAGTGGTGCCCCCTCCACTCCATCACAATGCCAAGAGTCGCTTTCTGGATCACAGGCCCAATCTGATCTGATCACACCAAATACTCCATACCACAAGACCCAGTAGGATCATAGGGTAAACCAACAATCCAGATTAAAGTGCTAATAACCTTTCCAGCAATAATAAAAGCCATGCTAAGTTAAAAAGCTAATCCAAATTTGAATGTGACAAAGCATAATCCCTAATTCACTCCTAACCTGTGCATTGGAGAGAAGTAGCAGCGGATAAGTGTCCGCAGAACTGAATGACCCCTGTATGTTGCCAGAGACAGATCATTTGGATGCTTATAATATCTAGCATGTGATGGGAACGACATCCATCTGTAGTCCCAGTCATATAATCTTGGTTGTCGTCTGTGAAAAAGGTAGAAATTTGAGAAATATACAAATTTGGGAGTTGTCATGGTCGAATTGGAACAGAACATTGTTAGCATTATGTACATCTGTAAAACAAAAGCATTACCCTTTTACAGTGGCGGACATCTTTCTGACGTCCCAAAGTTTGATAGTCTGATCCTTGCAGTTGGAGATTAGATAACGCCCATCACCACGGCTATCAATACATGTAATCCCATCTAAGTGACCTGTCAAAACACCTGCTGGTTTCTCTCTTACAAGGCAACGCCTATCCCAGACCTAAGAGTTATGAAGTATCATTAGGCTAATGCAAGAATGAGATAAAAGGATGGTGCATATATAAAAGGTTGATCGAACTTCCAACAGGCACTCCATTGTTTACTCTTGTAGCAGAATCTAAACGATAACAGGTTCATTCTTCTCTTTTAAAGCCATCAGAAGCATAAAACTAATGGTTTATTAACTAGTACTCTTCAAGTCCAGCCAGGCAGCTACATTTATTATACACAAAGTGTATTTTCGTTCTGTTCTCTATAAAATATACTAATTACTAGATAGTTGTATTGAAGCAAAATAAAAAGAAGGAAGAGAAGTAAAACAACAATCTAGAGAAGTTAACAAGAATACTGACCTTACAGAGATTATCATCACTTCCAGAGTACAACAAATTGCCACTTTCATCCGCAAAGGTGACCGTGTTGACATCAGACTTGCAGAACCAATGGAGAAGAAAATGAGATTGTGAAAAACAAAGCATTACTAACTTACTCCAGGGCATCCAACAATCATATGAATCTTATACTGCTCAAGTGAGGATGGTTCTAGCTTTGACACCATCAGTACATTATCTACATCCATGTGATTCTGATTTTACAATAAGTTCCTCTTATGTAAAATGTAATAAGTGATTATGCATTAATGCAATGAACTGATGATCCAGTGGTTAAGTCACGATACTCCCATAAACCTAGACTACCTCAAACCTGGAATACATACCCATCATGATATACTGTGATGGAAGAATGAAAACTATATTGCAAAAGTGCTATTTCATTTTGTTTCTTATGTTTCCTCCAAAGCATTTCATCAGTATTCAAGATGGCAGACTCACATTCAATGAAACCGTGTGACTACTTCCAACTACCCAAAAGAAAGTATGGAAAATCTCAAGGTACCAGATACACTTCTATGATGAAAGGACTGAGATATACGGAAAACCGCTTTGGCTCCCGAGCACGCTTGCACATGAAATCTGGACCATGCAATCCTCTTGGGGTTTGCAACACACTGTATTTCTGCATGTATAGCCAGCTTTTATAGACATTTCCAATCGTTCGTGGCCCACACCTGACATCCTAATTAAATGCGGCAATGGCTATTCATGGAAAGAGTGCAGATGGAATTTTACGTCCTTGTCTGACATGCTAGACTTTCTGGACGGACTTCTAGCAGGAACCAAGCTAGCATTTCGGCAATACTGAAAACTCACAAAGTGAATTGCTATCATTTTATGAGACTGCAAATGGAAAATTCCAGTGAAAAATTGAGTGTACGCCTAGGCGCGCTGAGGGGAGGCCTACCGCTTCGCTTTTGGGTTAAGCGCTGAAAAAAGCGCTCGGACGCCTAGGGTTAGACAAAGGATAGCGGGGTGAGAGAGACATAGGAAAGCAAGGCGACCTTGCATCGCCAGATCTGGGGCTTTCTTCCCCGACCTCACCATCCATCTTCTTTCCCGACCTAGCGCCGCTGCACCTCGAGATCTTATTCCTGACCTTGCTGCTGCCAGCTTTCTTCCCCCTCCCCGACCTCGGGCTCCTACTCATCTCTCCTTCCCCAACATGCTTGCTATTTTAGGCTTATATACATGCCTCTTCCCCGATCTTGAGCTCCTCCCCATCTAGGCTGGAGCCTGGTGGCTTTTCTTCCCCGATGCTGCTGCTGCCAGCTTTCTTCCCCATCCCCGACCTCGAGCTCCTACTCATCTCTCCTTCCCCAACATGCTTGCTATTTTAGGCTTATATACATGCATTACATGCTATGAAAACTGATTTTTGGGTGCCCTTGTTCCTGTCCGTACTACATCCGTACATAATGCTTAAGCGCGCCCAGGTGCCGCTTAAGCTGTCACTGAACTAAGCGGAGGCACAACACTCGCTCAGCGCCTAGCGCTTAAAAAACCTTGGAAAATTCTCTACAAGATAAAATTCATCTCATCTTGCAGACCTGCTCTACATACGCACAAGCAAATATAATAGTTGAACGCATGCTGAAAGTGATTATTCACACCCACTAATAGCCTAATTGGCATGCCGTAATGGTGAAAGTGATCGGTCTTCGATCTGGCCATCAACATGTTCCGGAACGGCCGCCGGAGATCTTGCTCACGATATCTGGATAGGTTAGATTCCGGTCGTGCACGTCCATATCAGCCTAAGAGATTCTGGGGGCGTGGTGCCAAACTCTGTTGGCTTCTCAATTTCCATGGCTTCTCAATTTCCATGGTGCAGACAGCGGTGGAGAAGCTCATGATGGCCGAGATTGGAGGATCAGTTAGACAGATGGAGCCTTGGTGGCGATGGAGTCAGCCAGGTGTCAGATAACTCTCAGGAGCAGCAGTAATAAGTGGGGGTGGCAACACTGGCGGATTTCATTTTTGTGGCACTCCTCGGGTGCCAAGTCATGACTTTCAGGGTGAAAACCTAAGGTCTGACCTTCATTGGTTGTGCCTGACAATTGCCTTGCTGAAGGAATTGTTTTGAGAGCGCGGACGTTCTCCAGGGTGAAAACCTAGGATCTTGGATTGGGCAACAACGGTGCTTGTGCGCTGTTCCCTTCTTGGAGGCGTTGCTTTTCAAGACCTTTTATGTTTTCCGCATGTTGTAATAGGTGGCGGTATGTGTGCTGCTGTTGAGAGGAGTCGGTCGCTGTGGCGGGACCTTTCTTTTTATTTTCTCCTTTGGCTGTGTGCATCCTGGATGTCTTTATGACATCTTGTAGATGCAGAGGCTGGGTGTAATTGGTATCTTCGCGATATTAATATATTCCCCTTTTCAAAAAAAGTAATAGTCTGTATGGTAAGTCATGACATCTGTACAGAATTTGTCATGCCGTAATGGTTTGTATGGTTAGTCATGACATCTCTACAGAATTTGTCATGCCGTAATGGTTTGTATGGTAAGTCATGACATCTCTAATGGAAAATTCTACGCATCACCACTACAAGATAGAACTCATCTCATCTTGCAGACCTGCTCTACATACGCACGAGCACATATAATAGTTGAACGCATGCTGAAAGTGATTATTCACACTCACTAATAGCCTAATTGGCATGCCGTAATGGTTTGTATGGTAAGTCAAGACATCTCTACAGAATTTGTCCTCACACATCGACTTCATCATCTAATGCTCAACCTGCTCTTGCCGTACCAAATTCCAAATCCAATCTCCTAGGAGTTGAGGCTGTAAAGGTCATATGCCTAACCCAATGAATCGACCGTCGTCTCTCATGTCAGGCTCATGGTATTTCAATTCTCTTAACCAAACCCCTGATCAACCTCTTGAGTACTCCAACTCGATCTGTTGGCACATTTCGCACAATCACATGGAGCAGACCTAACACGTCAACTTGTATCCAACAGGCTTCAATTCTTGATACTAATTTTCTCCGAAGGAAACAATGCACACATGTTTTTAACTTTCAGTCCAGCTAACACATGAAAAATGAACTGCACATTTACCATTGCTAGAACGAAGAAAATGTCTCTTGATCTTGGAATGAATTTTTCATTTGCATGTAATGTGCACATTGTTTTATTTCTACTTTGCTATGCCAATCGCCAAATGAATCGAAGATATACTGATTTTTTTGCGGGGGAATCAAACATATACTAATATCACCGCTAAAGCACCGAAGATACTTCCGAATTAACATGAGCTACGTTTTAATCTGAAATCACATACAAAAATAATGACTAGACACTTGTAAAAACAGGCTGCCATTGACTGAAGATAGGGAGCAGTACTTGACTGAATTGCCCGTCGAGCTACAAATCGAATAGTTACTACTTCCAAGTACTCGATTATCACGTTTCCGGCCGATTGCCCAGATTCACTATGAATTCCAGTGCTAAGATTCACAGCTTCTTCTTCCTCCTACTATGTGCTATTCGTTTGCTCCATCAATCTAATCCAGCTCAGTTTCTGAGCCGTTGGTTATGTTTGTGTGATACTGTACCATGGACGGTCCAGGTGCTAGGGGCTGCCGGCCTAACGTCGCTACAGGCTCTCATAGAGTTATTGGTCCACAGGACGCCTCCGCATACATACGTCTTATCTGTACTCATCATTATTGCTGGGCCGTAGCCAGGTAAAATACAAAGAGATACAATGCCAAAGACAGCACAACCCTTACATCGCCAAGGATGGCACGACCCAAAGAACGCGTGAACACCATAACCCTTTTATGATGTTGTTTAGGAATTTCAAGTGATGGTGATTTGCTTTGACCTTTGAGGCAATAATTGTTCTTGTGTGGATAACAAGCATTTTTTTAGGAATCTTAAACATGGTATGGAATGAGATAGCCGAGACAACATGGTATGGAATGAAAGAAAGAATAAAGCAGCCAGAGAAATGATTGAACCAAGATGCATATGGCTAATCGAGTTATTTCATACCGTATGAGCACGGATACGGTCAGACACTTTATTTGCTCCAAGATCATAGACATGTATTGAACAATCATTGTTCCCAACAACTACTTCTCTACCATCTTTTGAAAATTTCACAGAGAATATCCCGAAAGAGTATTCATCGTCATCACAGAATTCCAAACCCTCGTGAATTTCCTGCAGAAAAAGAAACATTCAAAAAATGGATTACATGCACATCACTTACATTTTATGAGTACGGCATGACCACATGAGCATGCAGTCATAGTTTCAGAGTATAGAACATACAGTAACATTAGCATCCGATTCTCTTCCAGCATTCTGCACATTCACAATGTGAACAATAGGCGACAAACTGGAATAGGCCTGTGAAGGATTGAATGACTTGAGTGAAAAATGAATAAGAAAGCATATAAACGAGCATGAAATAACCAGAATACAACTTGATTAGTCAGCAAAGAACTGCATAAAAAACCCCAGAAAGGTACACCTCAAGGAATAATTTTCCAGAGAAAAAGTGAGTGTTGTGTGTAAATTTGATTTAACTTTCAACTTAAAATGGTAACGTAAAGTAGCAAACCTTGCGATGAGTGATTGAGTAAATGCTATCAAAAAGCAATTGACATCGTGGTGGCTTTTCAAAAGCCTTGTCTTAGGGGGTTAACTTTTATTTTTGGATACAGTATGTACTTCAAAGCATTATTTTGAAGTATATGGCAAAGTATTGAATATGTAGAGCAATCAGCCAAATTTTTGCCTAATTTAATGCAACATCTCCATGCAATTAACATTGGTACACATATCGGTGTGCTGCGCACCCGAGAGGCAAACGTCTGCGTCCGAATCCAAATGCACTACATAAATATCTTAAGAGAAAAACTATTGGACATGGACTATTGCGTACAAACTAAATTTAGGCCTCTTCCAATACATTGGAGCTTGCGTGAGGTGCTAAGTGCATTAAAAAGCTTAGCAACTAGTCTCCACCGTTCAGGATACTCCTTTCGGTCTTTGCGATGTTTGGTTATAAGAGAATGTTGCACTTCAGGAAACGCGTATAGTGGCCTTCGTCGATGGGACAAACGCTCCAGTGTATGCATTACAAGGCAACTAGCATTTTGTCATGGAAGTTCGTGAAAGAATGTTCTTGTTTTTCGTTGGAAAAACCAACGCCGACGTCAAGATCAGTCTCCTTTCCTTTCTCTTTTCGGGAGCAGAGCTGAAAAAGACGGGAAATTCCAATGATTCCTTGTTCATTATCATGTCAATTCCTCACAATCGCTCTTTGTGATGCTGCGGAACCATGGCAATTAGGATCTCAAGACGCAGCAACACCTATGATGCAAGGAATCATTGACTAAGTGCATAGGTGCTTAGCTTTTGTAGCTAAGCTTTCTGTATTTAATTGTTTAATGACTAAATTTCTTCATGCATCGGTTAATAGACATTTTACATAGGTCCACGCGCTTAGTACCGTTTCTTCCTAGGGTCACCACAATGTTCTCTCTCCTCTTTAATTCCTTTACCACAATCATTTTTTTGCCTATGTGGCACCCTTAGCACCTGTACACCATGGAGCACTGAGAAGGGCCTAAGAGTTGTCGTCTTGCCATAAGTGTTGGTTGTATTGGCCTAGTCTTAGGCTTATAAAGAATGCTTTTTCCCTATCACTGCATTGAATCGCAAGCTTTGCGTTTTCTCAAAAATGAAAGTGCAGCCAAATGTCAGTGCTATAGTGATCTGTTTTCCATAACCAGGTAATGCAATCAGTGCTTCAATCTTTAACTATTCATTTTATCTATGTCCAAGAATTATCAAGAAAAATAATGGTTGATCCAACCCAAGAGAGAGAGAGAGAGTATGGGAGCAAAACAGACTTACAAGGTATCGCTGGTCAGGGGAGAGAGCAATATCTGAAACCGTCCACCTCATACTTCTGCAGCTTATGTTCTTATGAACCTTCCACCCTCTATCGGCATCGTAAACTCTGATGCGGCTTCCCTTATCATCAAATTTAGGAATGTAGAGAAAGATTAGCCACAATAGCTGCACAACTTAACCATTTGCCTTGTAAAGAAGAAGAAGAAGAAGGAGCATGCAGGATCACCTACCCGAAACCCGGCAACGAGCAGCGAGCCATCGCTGGAGAACTGCGAGACATAGGCCTCGCTATCCATGTCTTCCACGCACCACGGTCCTTCCGACGGGAGGTGCTTCCCGGCGGCGTAGGCGCGGTCGGCCGAACAGAACCCGCCGCCTCCCGAGAGGCCGGACTCCCTCGACGACAGCATCTCGAAAGCCGAGAAGTCCCTCTTCCGCCTGGCGCCATGGATGGCGGCGCGGGTGCCGGGGCACGGCTCCGACCGAACCCGGGTGAGGTGGGACACCTCCTCCTCGATGGTGAACGGCTCGGGCTCGCGCTCCACCTCCTTGAGCGCCCGCCGCCGTCCCCGCAGTCTCCCTGCCGCTGCCATTGCCACTCACCAAAGGGCACAGGAACGAACTGCTTCTCAACACCGGCTTGGTAGGTAGGATTCGCGCTCGCTGTTGCATCAAATGTTCATGGAGCGGATCAATTCAGGGACAGAATTCGGGTATCAGCGTGATTACAGAACACGAAGCAGGCAGGGTTTTGCTCAACCCCGAACCTTTCTCGGCGCTCGAATCAGCGATGGAATGATGGGGTAAAAAAAGCTGAAAAAATTGGGAGCGGATTCTGCTCGCCTGATTGCGTCGCCGGAGCGCGAAATCGAAGCGGGAGGCCGGAGAGGCGGTACCTGGATTGGATTCGGCGGAGTGGCCGGCCGGCGGAGGAAGAAGGGGGTGGGGGAGCGGGGAGGGGAGGGGACTAGACTGTGCCTGTGGGAAATGGGATGGGATCGGGTTTGCGGTTGCGATTGCGGAGAAGGGGAGGGGCGTTTCTGCAAAATACGGGTACCGCAGTCTCGTACCGCTCTCCCTGGCTCGTGGGCCCGGCGCACGGAGGGAGTGCGCTGACGTGTGCGTGCGCGCTCCGCGGGACGAGGCGAGGACGAGGGGGTGGACGCGTGGCCGCCCGTGGTGGGGTCGCGTCGCTGACGTGGCCCGCGGGTTGGGCCGAGATGTGGGACCGAAAACGTAGGCCCAAGGGTGCGTATCGCTGCCCTGAAAGCGGGGACTGGGAGTACGCCTCTATTGCTTCAGCGACGGCGGCTTGACGGGAAGGTGGTTTTGGTCCGAAGCTTTTTAGATCCGACGGCGAGGCACAACCCCGCATCTCCCCCGCCGGCGACCATCAGGGCCGGCGCCCACCGCCTCCCGTTCCCATTCCGCCCTCGATCCTCGCCGCCGCCCGCGCCTCTATGACCGCCCCCGGTTCGCCGGTTTCTCCCGGTGCAAGCAAGATGAGCAGCGTCCCGTGGAAGCGGCTGGAGCTCGCCGCGCTGTGCGCCTACGCGGTGGTGTTCTACAGCGCCATGATCCAGAGGTCGCTTCGCCTCGCACGCGGTACCAACCACCCCCACACTTCCACCTACTCATCCGTCGACATCATCTCAGTGCTGCTCGGCATCACATCGCATTTACTCTCTCTTGACGCGCAGATTACACCGGGAAACTCTACGGCCTGAGAGCTGGATCAATCCCCGGCCGTCTGAACGTGTGTAATTTTGCGCCTTCACCCTTTCAGTTCGCCTCAAGGATTAATAAGAGCCACCCGGTTTGATTTTCCTCGTGTGGATGTCACAGGACTCGTCTGATGGGCAATGGAGAAACTTCCGTGGGAACTTGCCTGTTCTCACCGTTGTCATGGCTGCATTTCTGATTGTTGCGAATGGGCTGCGATACGGCTGTGGCTTGAAGGGCAGAGGGGCCTCGTTGGTCTGGCTTATATTGTCCCTGATCTATCTATGCTACCTACATGGTGCTTGGTAGGCGACCGACTGATCCTAGTTTTATGCCCCTTTTATCTCTTTTTTTATAAATAAATAAACGTGCTAACTTGTTTACTTATGTGACAGTGTTGGTTTCATTCTTGTAATAGCAGGGATTAATTATGCCATAGTCAAGGTCGGTGCTGACATTGTTTTTAAAATTAAAGCTATTGTTCTGATTTCAGTTGTCTAAATATTTTCTTGTCTGTTGTCTGTGTAAATAAACATATAAAGATACTTTTAGGAAAGGAATAATGGAAGGACATGGTAGGCTGATTGGTTCACTAGCTGAACTCTTGTTCTGAATCATTGTCAGTTAAAAGCAACCATCTGTTTCTAGTGGATCAAGTATTTCTAGAAACTTTATCTAGGCAAAGTACTTGTTTGGCCAACGCTGATGTGTGCATTTAAGAGCAAGCCTACTGTCTTGATTATTCGTGTTCCATTCACCAACGTAAACCTGTTAACCATAACAATTATAACAGTTACTCCATTTAAGAATCGAATAGTCAACATAGTGAACATGGTGAAAAGAAAGCCAAGCTTACACCTGATCTGCTATGTGGGTCTATATCATCTTGGCACCATCAGTTGGACTCGATCATGTACGCTGCAGTGACCGAATTGATTTCTTCTTTCTATTGTTAAATAGGTTTGATTAATGGTTACTTGATGAATCTACTAGGTACTAAGCTAAGAGAATGGTCAGAACAAACAAAGAAACACCTTTTATAATTTACCTTTTGAAGCATTAAGCCATTAACAAATTTGGTCTCCTGATATTAATCAAATTAGCATTTATTGTTGACCACAGTCTTTTGTTTGTAGTTATTTGCTCGATATAAGTACTGCACTGGCATCATATGGAGCTTCAACTTAGCTATGCTTACACTTAACCGGGTCTATGAAGGGTATTCATTCTCATTGTTCGGGTGAGATTTTCAATGTCGCTGTACTGTTTCTTGCACTTCCCTTAGTAAGATTCCTTTTCATTTAGGTTCTGATGATATTTATGTTCATATAAATAGGCAACAACTGGCTTTTCTTGATAACTATCGGGGTACATTTCGATGGCACATATGCTTCAATTTTGGTACGATTTCCATGTTGTGTTTGTTACTTGGTTTGACTCTGATTGAAATTTTTTTGACAAATTTTGCTGTTGATTCTTACTGTATGGAAATGTAGGGTTACTCTCACTTGAAATAGTAGTTAGGAGGTTTTGAAAGGCTTAAATTCTGGAGCATTGTTTGTGTTGAATACTTGAATTGCAAAACTAGACTTATAAGTAGTTCATGTAGATCTCATCTAGAGACCACGAGTTATTATCACATGAACTGTGTTAAATTATATTTTTCAGTCGGTAGGAACAGATTCCCCAAACCTCATAGAGTTTCGAACAGGTGAGGCTGTAAACTTAAGCTATCGAATTACATGGTTACTTTCCTCTCCTGTATCAAGTCAATGAACACTTCTTTCGTGATGGTTGCTTTTGTGGGATCAAGTGTCATAGAACTTGACTACCTCATATAGGCAACTGTCCTGCTGTGTATGTTTTATCTGGCTATCACAACAGTTATTTCATATATCACCATAGTGTTCATGCATCATATTTGTGCCTTTTGTGTTACTTCTAATTTGTCTGGATTATTGATATATGCCATTATCATCAAATTTGTTGTTTTTATGCCCTTCTCCATTTCATGTGACAGTTGTATTACGGATGATTAGCTTTGGATGTGATTACTGCTGGACACTTAGTTCGTCTCACTTTGATCACAAGGTACTATGTACCCTGATAACTTAGCTTTCTGTCCTATGTTATGCATATTAAGTTTTGCATCCATGAGATGCTTTAAAATATTTTCTGATTTCCACACATTTATTAAGTAGTTTAGATTTGAAATCAAGCTAATCTCGTGAACATGTGGATGTGCATCCAAATTCAGATGTGAATTCTAGTCCAAGAAGTATTTGTGGTGTTTTCAACTACTCAAATTCAAACTTAAATTGCCAATATTAACTCTCTGATTTTTTTTTGACTCAATTTACTTCTGTTAAAATGATAAGAAAGATCCTTTATTTTGTTTTTGACCATACATTGGACATATTTATATCCCCTGGCATACCATCATCTTCCATTTGCACAGCACAGTATCTTGTTAAATACTGGACTGTGCTGACATGAGCACTCTTGGTACAGAAACACATGCAGAAATGTGAAGTTTGTTATTCTGGCAAGACATGCTACTTTGCTTTGCAGGTACTTCACTATTCCAGTTTACTCGTACCAGTTAAGTTAGAATGTGTATTATCCAGGTGATGTGTAGTATGGCAGTGATAGAAGAGAGACCCACTGTTAGTTTTGGACATGTAAGATTGGTACTGCTTGAGTTTGTCTACAGATAGGTGTTGCACATGGAAGAATGGAACTAGGAATTTTATTTAGAGATGTCGGTAATTTCCAAGCATAAATGAATGGTTGATGTTCAGTTGACGTGAGATTTACCTGTTGTTTTCTATAGGCAGATGCATATAAAGCAGGTCTCAACATTAATATTTCTATTTCTCCTTTTTGCATGTCATGACATTGCGGAATTTCAAGCCCCGTTCAATATCTTTATCTTATAGGCCACACCTTTACAGATTGAGCTAATATTCATTCTTTGTATCTGGTGATAAGATATTACATTGTTCTTGGCAGGAGAAAGGACTCAGCATTGACAAATACACATTCCTAACATATTTATGCTACTTAACATATGCTCCACTCTATATTGCTGGACCTGTTGTAAGCTACAACGCATTTGCAGCTCAGGTTAGTCTTTTATCTAGGTAGTTTTCTGCTGTAGCTGATTTGTCTTATTTCAATTTTGAAAGCTGAAAACAGCAAAAGAAGTGCTTTCTTGAATGATTTTTGGTTATGGATTATGATTTACGAAAGGATTTTTTTTCACATTACTTGATTCTTAAGCTACATAATCAAAAGTTCAAAACAATACATTAATATTTGCAACATTCCGAATGAAACATCTATGAGTCTTATTACAGGCTGTCAGTCTTACCTATTATGCATTCAAACACACATGCTGCCTTCGTAGCTTGAAAAAGGAATGTATGGCATCGACTATACATAACACTAACTGATTTCAATTTCAAATTGTACTTGGTGACTTTATAAACTGTGTTGCAGTAGTCCATAGAAGATTTGATCTGTGTGTTTAAGCAGTGACTTTACTCTTTGGTGCTATAGAGATCCCCCAGTTACATATTACTAACCGGTTGTTTATGTAGCGACCTTGCAGTTAGATGTACCTCAGAAAAACTATTCAGTTGGGCAGATATGTTGTTATGGAGTAAGGTGGATCCTAAATTTCCTTCTAATTGAAGTCATGACACACTTTTTCCACTACAACGCGTTTGTAGTCAGGTACTTCTGTTTATACATTACGATAATCCTTTATTATGATTATCATGATACCCATTCTGAAATTTGAATTAAATACTCTGATGGCAGCCGATTATGGCGGCAGTTGACACCGTTTGAGATCTTCATCATTAGTTATGGGGTAAGATTATATACACATTGCAGTTGATATTCATCAGTAGCCACTTAGGTGAGCGTGTGGCAGTTGATATTCTCACTTGTGCTTATTATTTCTGTTTCAAGTGAAGTTCTTATTAATTAAGTGACCTGCATGTAAGTTTTCTATTTCCATTAAAAACTAAAGAAGTTTCCATTTTCCACTAACGCCTGAATGTTCATGGGCAGTGAGGCAAGTGTGATTTTACTGGGTTCAGGCCCAGTTTTTCAACCTGCAGGCTCAGCCAGATGCCTGAGAAAGCCCAGCAAAGTATAACAATAATTTTAGATAATGTTTGTTAACTTTATTCAGAAAAAAAGGATTTTTGGGCTCGGGCCTGCCTTTTTAGGCTTGTCTTCCTTGACACGGCCTTGCTTTTCTAGGCTGGGTGTTAGAGTACGTAATGGGCCTGGGCTGGCGGTATAGCCCGTTAGTCTTAGGGTTAATTAGAGATAAGGGTCGCTTGCTTAGGGGTCAAGTAAGCCTTGCTTGGGAGTCAAATAAACCTCTCTATATAAAGAGAGGAGATGTATCAATCTAATCAAGCAAGAATTAAGAAGGAAAATCCCTTCCCTCTTGCCCGGCCGTGGGCAAAAAAGGCCCTCGGCCAGCCTTCTCGCGCCGTCCTTCTAGCATCGCCATACCAATTTGGTATCAGCTAGCTTCGGTTCGATCATGTCTTCACCGCCGCCAAGCCCGTCTCTTCCGCTGCCGGTCACCTTGTCGCCTCCGGCGACCACCACGACCGTCGCCCCACTCCTGCCCGCGCCGGGATCCTCTGTCGCGCCCGCCCCCGCTGTCCTCACCTGGGAGGAGGTGTCCGGGGTGCTGCGGGACCTAACCCAGGCGGTCCAGGAGATCCGCCTGTTCTTGGCGGGGTCCCACGGACCGCACCCGGCTGCGCCGCCCATCCCCGCGTCGCCGTGGCTGCCGTGGCAGCCGCCGCACCAGGCGGCCTTCGCCGCGCCGCTGCAGCTGCCATCCATCGCCACCACCGCCCAACCCTGGCTGCAGTGGCAGCCGCCGCTCCTAGCGGCCTGCGCCGCGCCGCTGCAGCTGCCATCCATCGCCGCCACCGCCCAACCCTGGCTGCAGTGGCAGCCGCCGCTCCTAGCGGCCTCTGCCGCGACCGGCGCTCCGCCGCAGCAGCCGCTGCCGCTGCCCGGCACGACACCGCAGCAGCCGCTGCAGCTGCAGCAGCCACCGCCGGTGAGCTCCGCCGCCCAGTATGGGATGCCCTACAACGGGAGTGCGACGACCTCGTTCCCATCAGCGCCGCCGCCATCCCAGGGCGTCCACATCCAGCAGATCAAGTCCCCGCCGTCGCCGTCACCGCTTCCGTCTTGGATTGCTACCCGCCACGTGTCGGCGGCGGTGAGGCTGCAGGCTGCTGCACGCGGCTTCCTAGCGCGTCGGCGTGTGCGGGAGATGTGTGGTCTGCAGCTGCCGCTCCTCCAAGTTTCCCTTCGCTGCGCAAAGGACCTCGATCTCGTCTGCTGCGTCGGGGATCTTGGGCATGCGGTTTCCCCCACGGGCGGCGAGCATGCTGTTTTCTCCGCGGGCAGCGACCTCAAAGTCTGTGACATCGGCGGTTGGGGAGGCGCACCCCTCCTCATCATTCTCCATCGCAAGCCCTCCACTCTTCCTTGTGCGGTGCAGACCAACAGCAGTTCGGCGGGGAGAAGGCAGGGTGTCACCGCCAGGAGCACACCGCGTAGCACCACTGCTTTCCGCCGCCGGCCGCCGCGAGGGCGGCTCTGCTGGTCGCTCTTGCGACCACTTCCAGGTGGCCATACACATGCACTCCTTTGGTCCAGGTGGTGTCCATGGGATCCAGGTGGCTGTACACGTGCACGTCCGACGTGCTGATGGTGTCCACTTTTTGTTGAGGGGTCCAAAATAAAGCATCCCAGTCCATTTCAGGTTGAGAGTCATAAAACAAGCCGAGATGTAAAAGGCTTGTTTTTAGGTGTAAGCTTTGTGTTGCGTCGAGTCATGGTTATAAGTTGGTTAGGCTGCAGCTCGAGGACAAGCTGCATGTCCAGGTGGGGTGTAGTGTTAGAGTACGTAATGGGCCTGGGCTGGCGGTATAGCCCGTTAGTCTTAGCAGCCTGTTTGTTTCGGGGGAAGTAGTATTAGGGAATGGGAATTAGGAGGGCGTGGGGTTTAAATTCCCTTGTTTGATTGGAGGACAGGGGAATTGATGATGGACGGGGAAAGGGAGTTGCCAGTCAAACTCCCACTTATCTCTTCCCACGGGGGGCCCTGGTAATTGGAGGAGGGAATGGGAAATGAGAGAGAGAAAACCAATCGCCATGTTCGTTGCTCACATCCCGCAAGCTGCGGAAACAAGATTCCCACGACTAACTCCCACCCCCAAACCAAACGAGGGATTGGGACTAATAGTCCACTTCCCATGTCTAATCTCTCAGCTAACTCCTACTTAAAAATTCCCATGCCTTTTCCCACGGACTGCCAAACACGCTGTAGGGTTAATTAGAGATAAGGGTCGCTTGCTTAGGGGTCAAGTAAGCCTTGCTTGGGAGTCAAGTAAACCTCTCTATATAAAGAGAGGAGATGTATCAATCTAATCAAGCAAGAATTAAGAAGGAAAATCCCTTCCCTCTTGCCCGGCCGTGGGCAAAAAAGGCCCTCGGCCAGCCTTCTCGCGCCGTCCTTCTAGCAGCGCCATACCACTGGGCCTCTCTAGGCCCTTGCTGGAACCTGCATCAGAGGTTTGACGGATGTAATCTGAATAGGTTTAACTGTAACAATATTGCATTTTCATAGGTCTTTGCATGGGTTGTGATACACTAGACTACCACATTAGTCACTTCTACTATTTCTGATGTCTCTTTTGTTAGCTAACACACTGGAGCTCCTATACAGGTGTTGATCTTTATGTGGTTAAAATTCTTCCTTATTTGGCGCTACTTCAGGTTCTGGTCACTGGTAATACAACATTGAAATTCTGTACTTAATATGCACCGTTAGTTCATTTTGCAGCACTGCATACTTCCTCTTGAAGTGACAACTCTCAGTTTGTTGTATTTTGTGCTAAAAATGAACTAACTATGTCTTTGTTGCTGGACAAATGTTCTTGTTTATGCTGAAATTCAAGTGGACATAAACATACAAGGATTTAACCTTGGCATTTTATTACAGGTAGGAGGAGTTGAGACACCTGAAAACATGCCTAGGTGCATAAATAATTGTCCTGACCTGGAGAGTTTCTGGAAAAGTTGGCATGCTTCCTTTAACAAATGGCTGGTCAGGTCTGTGTAGAAGTACCCGGCTTAAGTATTATGGTACCATGCTAGCAATTTTTCCCATCTAGTTTACTGTTATTCGTAGCATCACTGCACTTTGATGTATACATAAGGTAATGGGATGGGATGCATATAATGATTAGCAAATCTTTCCTACTACTTACATAAAAAGTGCACGAAGTTCAGAACTTCAGATATAGTTAATCCCATGGCCCATGCATGGAGCTCTAGAGTTGGTATATGTCTATACAGAGGTGCATTTGCAGTCAATACACAGGCATTGGTTAAGCCCAGAGTATAAGTTGCATTATCCATCTCTTGTTGCAGGTACGTTTACATACCTCTTGGTGGGTCTCGAAGAAAACTACTTAGTATCTGGGTTGTATTCACATTCGTAGCAGCCTGGCATGACCTGGAATGGTACCTTTCAAACAATCTCCTTAAGTCTTGTAAACATCCAAGTTGTGAACAAACTTGTGTAACTTACATTGACCATTTGGTTGCCTTCTCTTAAACAGGAAACTTATTTCATGGGCATGGTTAACATGCTTATGTTTTGTCCCTGAAATAGTGATCAAGTCTTTTTCCAACTTCCAGGTAATCTCCGAAGGTTATTATTGGCCACTCTTGCAGTTTATCTGCTTTTTATCAAGTTTCAGTTTTTCTGAACCGCTTGCCTGGTGACTGAATTTAGCTTACTGCATCAACTTACTTTTTTTGCTTGGAGAAAGTCTGACACTCTTTAAATCTGAAGTTAAGGAAGACATAGAAATTGAATGTCCAAACAACAAAGCTCACATGATCTCTAGGTATCTGCAGTACCACAACAATGTGTGGTCTTGTTCCTTTTATGCTAGACGTTTCAAGTCTATATGTTTGTTCTCTCCTGCACGCATATATCTTTCAGCATTCTTGCTAGACGCTTCAATTTTACATTGTTAGCAAGTAATACTTCCAAAACAATATTTTCTGCAGGCAAAAAGTACCCTTGGGCGGTTCATTCGTCGTGAATTATGTGCAATTGCTGGTGCTGTGACAGTCAGCTCCCTTATGGTACTTTTCCTCTTTATATTTGAGTGTTAATTTGTCACAATTTTCTGCACAATCTTCAGACATGTAGAGATTATGAGCTACAGACTAGATTAGTTAGCTAGGAGTACTACCTAAATTCTTGGTTGTAAGCAAACTGCTGCTCCTTACATGTCCAATGCGTGTAGGTGGCAAACCTTGTTGGCTACGTTGTAGGGCCGTCAGGCATTAAGGTTCTGATGTCGCGGATGCTCCACAAGGATGGTGAGTTACATGTTCACATCCATTACTTGTAATACAGTTTCGTTGGTGAAATGTACACAAACTATGTAGCTAATACATGTCTCCGTTTTTGCAGCTCTTCCTGGCCTTGGCATCATATTCGCTACTTTCTATGTGGCCGTCAAGGTGATTATTTGCTAATAGTTTATTTTGAACTCACACAAATGGATCTTCTCATTGTTCGTTAATATTATTTGCAGCTTATCTTTCATGTACGGGACGCTAGAAAGACTTAACGGGTGACAAGAACAACTATGCGGGTTTGTCTGTGAACTCGGTGACGTTGCAGGCATCGTGATAACATAACAGGCTTCCACCACTGCTTTGTTGGCTTTGTTTGACACAAGCAAAAAAGCTCATGTAGGCATTGACCCTGGGATTCCTTCGCTGTAGGTTGGGGCCTATTAGGCCTGCTGGTGTTCTATCCCTGCGTATGATCTTTTGAATTTGGTTGGCCTGGGGTGACATCACGGAACGTATGCTTGTAACGACGATTCCCGTTTTGTTGCTTCAATGCCTGCGACCGGCAACTCGTCGTTTTTCGCTACTGTTTATATTCGCGCTAATTCAGCGGAGTTACTTGGCTGAACTGAAACGGTGGGGTTATTCTACTGTATTCGACTGTTGGACTGATGAACTCAACCCTTTTGGGAAATAGTAGTAATCTCCGTAGTGCCTATTTTACAACTGAGTGGAAATAAAAGGAGAATCTCGGTGCGGGTGGGGGTTTACTGTTTGACTTTTCTAAGATCTCAGCGATCGGTTTCTATTTCAGAAATAATAATGGGTGAACTAAAGCTGTTGGATCCTGAACAAACGCATGTCATTCAAAAAAGGAAATGTTTTCCGTTGGTGCATCGGCCGAACGCTCGGCCGGTCGCGTGCGACTAGTACGACTCCGCTTGAACAAAAACAGTGCCTGGGTGCCCACGTGACCACGATAGCCCAGCCCACTTGGCCCACAACCACTCGTTCTCATCCACTCATTCACCCCGTTTCTCATCTCCTACCTTCAGTGAACGGCCAAATCAAGTCGTCGGAGAAACCACCTCCGCTTCCATGCTCCTATGCGCTGCTCCTCCCATGCGCTGTTCCGCCGTGCATCTCCCTCCTCCCTTCCCCCCACCCCACCCCCACCCCGCGCTCCTGAATCTCGTGATGCGATGGCTACAGCCGCAAATCCACAACTGCGTGCTTGGCTGGAAACGGCCAGCCCAGTGCTACAACGGGCGACAGCTGTAGATGCCAGCTCCGGCAGCGACCATTTTGGTTGGTAAAGCTTCAACCTTCGGCTGGATTTTTTGCTGGAACCACTGATTGGGGATGTTACAAGAAGGGGCATTTTTGGCTGGAACCATTTTTTTTTTGCTGGAACCGACCCATGTTTTTGCTACCACCCACTCACTTCAAATCTGCTACCATGGTGATTTTTTTTGCTGGAATCAGCGAACCACTTTGCTACAACCGTTTTGGTTTTTGTTACTATTGTTTGTTTTGTGATTTTTTGCTACATCCATCTCCATGACATGGCCTATTTTTTCCAGTCAATTTTGCTACAACCATGCTTTGATTTTGCTGGAAACGAAGACAATTTTTGCTACAATCATTTTTTGATTTTGTTGGAACCGAAGATAATTTTTGTTACATCCACCAGGCGACGATGGCTTTCTTTTTGCTGCAACCGTCTCGGATTTTTGCTACTACAGGAGTTGCCATTTTGCTACTACCAGAGCCTTGCTCGAAGCATCAGGAGTTTTTGCTACCACCCCTTTTATTTTTGTTTCGATTTTTGTTGGAACCAGCCTAAAAATTGCTCCAACCGTCGTTCAATTTTGCTGGAACCGGCATTTTTTGCTTCGCCGGTGGCGGTGAAGGCGGGTGGCGTTTTGCTTCGCCAGCGGCGGCTAGGCTGCGAGCACCGGCGGCGAGCAGAAGCAACGAGGGTCCAAAGGAGGGCAGCGGGGGCTAGCGTGCGGGATCCCGCGAGCGGCGGCGGCGCTCGCTTTTTGCCCCCTTTTTTTTCCCTGTGCGGAGGATGACGAAAGGGGATGCGGGACAGATCTGACGGTCCCGCGCGTCCAGATCGAGCGGATCGGGTTGGACCGGCCGAAACTTGCGCCGGTGCGCCGGCGCAGAGTACTGCCCTTCAAAAAAACAACAATACACGGCGCCGCTGGCAATTCTTTCGTAAACATGACAAGTCCCTCACAAATGCATGGCAATTTTAGTTTTTTCTTTTTGGCATGGCAACTAGGGCATTTGCTGTTAATTCTCCCCTAGAGAACGTTCGCCAGATAAACGGGTCCTTCCATTTATGAGTTCACGCAATGTACGTGGTGATAGTGCTATTGAGATTATGATGATGTTAGGTGCCTCGAACCCTGGCCCCCCTTTATGAAGGAGGACAAGGCCTACGGTTACACGCTTTGCTAACCGACCTAGAGTACGGATCAGACGAGGGACCTCTTGACTTGCATGCCAAGGCGAGAATCTTCTGGAAGGATGGCTTCCTACGAGGCGAGGAGTGGCCTGTTGGGCCCTAAGGATGGCCCAACGTCTGAATTTCTTGCGGCCAGGCCACCCCTGATAGCATGTATCGTCAGTTTTTGTGCATATGTTTCATATAATATAGTCCCTCCGCGTATAGATTTTTTCAAAATTCAAACCTTGTAAACTTTGATCATATTTACAGAAAAATATTTATATTTAGAATACTAAATGTATATCATTAGAGACATTGTGAGTTATATTTTCATGTTATATGTATTTAACATTGTCGATATAGATAATTTTCTCTAGGTAAACTTGGTCAAAGTTATTTAGTTTGACTTACTAGAAAATCTGTGTGCACTACAATATGGTATGGAGGGAGTACGTCTTTAGTGAGAATATACATCGCCAGAGTTTAGAAAGAAAAGGCCCCTTGTATCTCAGGCCATTTGCATAGCATCTACTCTACTATTAGTTTTATTTTGCCAGGAACCCCTCATTTGTCTAAACAACTTTCTATTTGCTTCATCTGCTTCTATGTGCTATTTAGACTTCATTCTTTGATTTCACGAGTCCTTTTTTTGAAACAAGGCAAAAGATTTCACATTTTCATTAATTAAGAGAGAAGTTTTAATAGGAATCCGCAAGGCGGGGAAATGGAGTCTACTCTCGCGGCATTACATTACACATGTGTCTAGCGCCTGCAAGCGCCCAAATACGAGCCTCCTCCTTTATCCTAGCAGTGACCATGGTCACCGTGGTAGCGACATTCCTAAAAACTCTTGCATTGCGCTCATTCCAGAGTTCCCAGGAAACAATCATTAGCATGGAGGCCAGAGCCTTCCTCGGGGCCCCCCTATCTAGGATAGTCTTGAACCACCATTCCTTTACAGAAATTTCATAACGCCAGCCCGCAATGATAGCACTGTTTATGCCGATCCATGAAGCCACATTAGCCCAAACGCGTTGGGAAAATCTACATTGGAATAGGAGATGTGGTGCAGATTCAGTAACTTGCTTGCATAAAGGGCAAAGCCAACAATTGGGCCAGCCCCGACGCTGCAACCTGTCCGCTGTCCAAACACGATTCTGGATGACGAGCCAAGCAAAAAATTTGCACTTGGGAGGAGCCCAAGCTTTCCAAACGGACATGTTCATGTTGCTCTTGAGATGGCCCTCGAACTGCGCCATGTAGGCCGAAGAAGCGGAATACTCGCCACTTGTAGTGAGCTTCCATAGGATAGTATCACGGACGCCCGCAACAAGGTTGATCCTAGACACCCTTTCCCAAAGGAGGGCGAACTCCTGGATGTGCCCCAAGGATAGGCCGTGTTGGGTGTTTATTTGGCTAACCCAGAAATTGTTCAGGAGTGCCTTTTGGACTGTGCATGCCTTTTTCTTAGAGATGTCATAGAGAGCAGGTGCAATGTCTTTCGGCCTGATCCCATCCAGCCAAGAGGAGTTCCAGAAGCTCGCGTTGCAACCGTCTCTGATGTGAACCATGGTGGCAGCCGCAAAAATGTCTCTGTCCTTGTCAGTGCATGGTGTTCCAGAGCCTAGCCAAAGCTTAGGGGGATCTGCCCATCCATACCAAAGCCAATGAAGACGCAAGGCGGTTGCAAATTTCTCGAGGTTGAGCGCTCCTAGTCCACCATAAATCCTTGGCTTACACACAAGTTCCCAATTAACTTTGCATTTTCCTCCCGTGACCTTGTCACAACCTGCCCACAGATATGTGCGTCTCAAACTATCATCTTCTTCCTCACCTCCACCGGTAAATCAAGGGGCGTCAGATGATAGATTGCAATGGCCGTGAGCACCGCCTTGACGAGGACAATACGACCAGGGGTGGCCACGTGCTTGGCCGCCCATGGCGTGAGCTTGCCGGCGACCTTGTCCTCTAAATATTGGAAATGTATCCTTTTGAGTCTTCTAACTGAGAGGGGCAGCCCCAAATATCGCACTGGGAAGCCGGAGCGAACTGCTGGAAAGTCATGTAGAACATCCTGAAGGTCGATGCCCTCGCAACGGATAGGCGCAACGAGACTCTTTGCACAATTGGTGACCAAGCCGGTGACCTCCCAAAAGAGGCCAATGTCGACGCCAAGAATTGAATATCACTTTTAATGGGTGCAACAAAGATGGCAGCATCATCGGCGTACAAGGACGCACAGATTGGTCTTCCTCTGACCGGATGCAAGCTCCCTTGGACCGTGGCTTTGGCAAGTATGTGGTGTAGGGGGGGTCAATAGCAAGGACAAAGAGGAGCGGCGAGAGCGGGTCCCCTTGCCGAAGGCCTTGTCCATGTCTGATCGGGTCGCCGGGAATGCCGTTAAGTAGCACATGGGAGGAGGCTGTGGAGAGGAGCGTCTAAACCCAATCACGGTGACTTGGGAAGCCCAGGTATCGAAGCAAATCCATCAAATAGTCCCATCTGACTGAATCGAAGGCCTTTTTGATATCGAGCTTGAAAAGGAGGGTAGGGGATTCCATGCGGTGAAAGCATCTGGCCAAGTTTCTGATATATATAAAGTTGTCGTGGATGCTTCTCTTTTTGATGAAAGCACTTTGTGCATTAGAGACTAGGTTGGGCATGTGAGGGGCTAAGCGAGAGGCCATCATTTTAGCGATGATTTTGGCGACCGCATGAATGAGGCTAATTGGTCTGAAATCCGAAATGTCCTCGGCACCATCTTTTTTTGGGATAAGGGCGATGTTCGCTGAGTTGAGCTAGGTGAAGCTGGAGGCGCACAGGTTGGAGAAGTCATTGACAACAGCCATCAGATCCTGCTTGATGATGTCCCAACATTCCTTGAAAAAATACCAGTGAAGCCATCCGGTCCCGGTGCCTTGTCACTTGGTAGGGAGAAAATAGCCGCTTTAGTTTCCTCTTCAGTGAATGGTAGGTCCAGATCCGCAAGGTCACATGGCTGGGTTGGAATGGCCTCCCAGTTGAAATATTTTGACCGTGCCTGCCCCTTACGAATGACCGTGGAGAAGTGCTCATGGACAATGGCTTTCTTGTCATCATGATTGGTAACCCATCCTTGGTTGTGCCGGAGACGATGGATAAAGCTTTTCCGTCTCCGCCGATTGATTCGGAGATGGAAAAAACGCGTATTGGCATCCCCCTCTTTAAGCAAGGTTATGCTTGAGGATTGCCTTTTTTCTAGCTCGCTCTAGGACAGCCAGAGCGACAACCTTCCGCTTGAGCTGTTTCCTTATATCTTGCTCGTCGTTGCTCAAGGCCCGAATTTCTTGTGCCATGTCCAAGCGCAGGATGACCTCGAGAGCCATGTGGAGTTGGACTTTATGGTGAGAGAAGATCTTCCTACTCCAGCCCCTCAATCTCTGACTAGCTGTCTTTAACTTGTGGAAAAGAATATGCCAAGGGTCATGGTGGCTCACCCTCTCGTTCCATGCATCAGCAACAACTTTCTTGAAGTTTGGCATGTTTGTCCAGAAATTTTCGAACCTAAAGGATTTTGGCCTCAAGGGTCCCTCATCGCTAGCAAGGAGAAGGGGGCAATGGTCGGAGAGCAAGGATGACATCGCGTGCAGGATGTGGGAGCCAAAATGGATGTCCCAATCTTCATTACAAAAAAAACTATCCAGCTTGCTCATAGTGGGATTATGCTGCTCATTGCTCCATGTAAACTTTCTATTTTGCAGGTGGATCTCCTTGAGCTCACAAGAATTGAGTGCATTACGGAAGCGAACAATACGACTCCGGTCCACATTTGCTTTGTTTTTGTCGCGGGCGCGGTAGATTTGATTGAAATCTCCAGTGATCAGCCTAGGAGTCCTTTTTTACCTCCTATGGTGATATGTGCAATAGCAAACAGTAGATCATTGGAGTTTGAGAGCTAGAAATTCACTTCTAGGATGTTTCCCTATCTTTTGTCGGGTCTAATGTGTTATTGCAAAACTTAATTACTTTGTTGGTTGAAAATCAAATCACTAGGATGGCTATGAAATGTCAGTGTAGTATGCCATCTACGGCAGTGTAAGCGAACAGCCTCGAGAAGCAACCATCCTGAACTCACTTGAATGATCTTACATGTCTTTGACTTGATATCCCTACTTTCATGTCCATGTTCATCCCATGATAAAGGCATAATTGATTGCAAGGAGTATCTCTTAACTAGATTTCCATGTTTTTTTAAATTTGCTTGAAAAGTTTAGGGTCTCGATAACTGCCACACGTGTGGTGTATCAGGTAGTTGTGCCACACGCCTCGTGTGGCATGGACAGCAACCAACCCACACGCCTACGTGTGGGCAAAACAATTAATGCCCACACACATCTTTTTTTCCCTCCCGAACCTTCTCACACGCGTGCGTGTGGTCCCGCACGCGACGCGTGACGCCCACCGCGCGCCCGTAGTTGCCATGGTCCAGACCCTCGTCCATGTTCGTTTATCTGCAGTTGCCATGTCGCTGAACTACGGTTGCCATGTCGGGCAACTGCAGTTGCCATGGTTGCTCAACTGCAGTTGCCATATATGGTCTGATCTAATGTAGTTGCCATGATTTCATAACTTTAGGAGTTGCCACATACTAACACTAGGCAGTTGAAAGAGTTGCCATGTGCTCACAAGCATGCTAGGGCAGTTGCCATGTAAAAAGGAAGAGTTGTCATCTGCTTACGTGCACGTTAGGGCAGTTGCCATGTACGTACACGTTGGGGCAGTTGTCATGTACCGTGCAAAAACACATGGCAACTCGGTAAAAGAGAGTTGTCATCTGCTTACGTGCACACTAGATAGTTGCCATGTACCCTACAAAAAACGCATGGCAACTTGGGTAAAAAAAGAGAGTTGCCACCTGCTTATAAAGCACACTAGGGGCAGTTGCCATGTGCGCTGCGAAAACACATGACAACTAGCAGCTTGGGTGTGGGAGAGGAGACAGACGTGTGGGCGAGATGGCAAATGCCCACACACTAGCCCTTGTGTGTGCGTGCAAAGTGACGTGTGGCGCGAACTGCTGAACGCCCACACCGGCCCCTCCGTGTGATAAAACGGATGTGTGGGCGAACTATGTCACACACCACACACACGCCTTGTCCTACGTGACACAGAAAATCAGCCAGATTGTGCCAAAATTCGTGCATATAGTACTGGACGGTGATGAATGCGTGTGGTCGAGATGGTCAACGCCCACACGTATGGACGTTAACATTTCCGAAAGTTTATGGCAAAGAAGACAGATCGGTTTGATTAATAATAGTTTAAACATGCGAAAAAGAGCATTGTTCTAAATATGGCTAGTACTATCATGGATCGTTGTTGACACCTGTTGTATTAATAAAGAAGTAAAGCAAAAAATTGTGGAGGTTGGAGAGTGAGCGGGCTAATTACAAAGTAACAGAGGAAAATCACGTAGAAGAAAACATAAGCAACACTGATAAATCATGTACAAAGGGAACTAAGCAAAGACACAGCAGATGGAGCCTTTCTTATGATAGTGTACATGGTTAAATCACTACTGAATCAGTGCATCCAAATATAACTGTCAACTCACAGAAGAATAAATACACGCAGCAGTCAAAGATGTAACTGTTTCGTGCTTTCTCTCTCTCAAAAAAAAATGTTTCGTGCTTAATCTCTCTGGTTTGAGTCTTACCAAGCCACCAGAGAACTATGGTGTATCTTACGGCCCATATTTTCAAGTCAAACATATAGGGAGCATTGTAAGCTGCAAGACATCGCTGAATTGCACCGTCAATTACAAATTTATTTTAGAGAAATGTGGTAAAGTTGTCTGCAATTTTTGTCAAAGTAAAAAATCTGCAAAAGCAGAAGCAAAGGCCCCAAAAAACAGGACCTATTAAGCAAGAAATTGTAGAGGTTGCAGAGTGAGCGGGATAATTTACGGCCATCTTTAAAACTCCTCGAGTCTTGCAGGGATCAACTGAAACCCACACTTTGAGTTGCCTTGCCGTTTTTAATTACTAGTACTCCCTGTAGTCTGAAACCCACACTTTGAGTTGCCTTGCCGTCTTTAATTACTAGTAGTCCCTGTAGTGATCTAAGCGCTCTTATATTTCTTTACATAGCAAGTTCCAGATAACGGAGAAAAAACGCGTAGAAGAAAACATAAGGAACAAATAGGAGATTGATAAATGTTCAGGCATAAAGGGAGCCACCAGAGAACTATGGTGTATCTATGACTGATATTTTCAAGACAAACATAAAGGGAGCATTGTAATTCGAACATAAAGGGAGCATTGTAAGTCAAACATAAAGGGAGCATTACACTCACAATAGTTCTCTGACGTACAATAGTTTGTAATGTCAAATTAGAGAAATGTGGTAAAGTTGTCTGTAATTTTGAGGAAGACGATAATTAACTAGCCTGACATATCTTACATATATACTAGATGACACAAAAATATGTGGATCTGAAAACCTACTTGACATTAAGTACAAGCTCAATTTTGTATATGTTGTCTATTTCCTGGGGTACATTCCGTAGGTACCAACCAGAACGGCGGTCGAATTGGCATCATATAACCCTTGTGCCTGAAAGGCCGTTGCACCTGTTCAGTCCCGTTGCCCACGTCGATGACATGCAGAAAGTTCTCAGTGATGGCCATGTGATTCAGAAAATACATGCAGTTGCCTCGCAGACCACCACCATCGTGATGAGCAGTCGAGCACGACGCCCCGAAATTGGAGATCCCAATCCTATCTCCACCAAGAAGGAACGCTCTATCATCACCAATGCTGTCCACCTTGCACCACGCCGGTCTCGAGAAGTCCATCTTGTAAACCGCATGCTCCGCTACCTTGTGCACATTGTCGCCATCGAAGAAGATGACGACGAGGAAGAGCTCGCCACAGGATTCAACCAGGTAGGTTTTCGCCATCGGCATGCTCAGCGGCAGATCGACCATGTCGACAGCTATGGTGTCGAGTTCTGGACTACCATCACAGTTAAAACGGATGAACCCTAATTCATCGGCGGTTATCTCGTAGTAAATCTTGCCGCCGACGGCTGCCATGCCATGGCACTTGGCCATGTTCTTCTCCCGGGGTACGTCGCCGTCGAGGAACATGGTGAGCTGGTAGCGGTGGATTTCCCACTTGCTCGCCCCAATGTTGCACGTCCACATCTTGCTGTCGTCGAGATCGAAGACCACGACGGCGCAGCCTGGCTTCGCAATGGGATTGTCGGAGAGCAAGCACTTGCAGCGCAGCGGGAGCGCCTCCTCCAAAGGCGGCAGCCGGATCCTCTCGCCGTCCTGAGGCCGGAACAGGAACGTCTGTGAGGAGGCAGGGTCCAGCGCGAGCATCCAGCCCTGCGGGGTCTCAAAACACCGGTGGTCTCGCAGCACGTCGCTGGCTGCCGTGCTCGATGCACGGGTTGAGATGCTGTACTGCGTCAGCGAATCTTCGGCACGGGTTCCAAGGTCGTGCACCAGCACCGGCAGCGGCAAGATCACTGATGATTCGCCTTCCATCTCAATCGATCGGCGAGAAAAGGCTGACCGGATTTTCCGTGAGAAGTGTTTCCGATCTACTGTAGGAGCTAGGACCGGGACGTGGATTTTTAGAACATCTGCACCCGGGCCCTGCTATCCTGGGTGTCCAATATTGCTTTAAGATTTGTGCAACACAACTAACTTTTCATATGAAATTTTCTCATTTTTGTTTCTCTCGCATAGGACATGTCTTGAGCTTTAAACCTTTGCAGCATGGCAAAGCCTTCTATCTAGAATCTAGGATAAATCGTTTAGATTTATCCTAGATTTTAGATAGAAAACTTTGCCATGCTGCAAAGGTTTGAACTTCAAAACATGTTTTATGTGAGAGAAACAAAAAAGAAAATGTGTTTGCATGAACCGCGATGCGCAGAATGGATGACTAGATAGGGAGGGCCTGGGTGCAGGTGTTCTATTATATGTTTTCGGCTAGGACCGCCCAGCGGACCCGTGCTCCCGTCCGCCCGGCGACCGTTGGAGGATCTTGCTCTCGCCTGATTGCGATGGCCTCTCCTTGATTTCTCTGGGCGCACTTATGTAGGCACGGGACTGCTAAATCGAATCGAGTACTGACAGTGCATTCTTCTCGGAATCGGTCTCCTGTCTCTCCTGCTCTGCTCTGCGGTGCGAAGCTAATGAGATTGGCAAACGCACAAACGAATTGGCAATCCGATACGAATTCGCACCCCGCAAAGCTCTGCCGTGTCCAGCTCGGATGCGGATTGGGCGGCAAGTCCAGGGGAGCACGGCGCCGGCGGGCAGACTGGCCCTCGCACTTTTGTCGTCCAAGAAAACCGGCGGCTGGTGGCGGACTGGGCCACCAGGGATGTGCCTGGGTTCAAGACACTACATTTTTTTAAACTGGTCAAGACACCACTAGTATTTTTTTTTTGAGTACGGCCCTCCGGGCAAATTTTATTCATTCATTCATCGTACATTGTCAAATGTCACTCAAGAACACAGGAATTGAATTAAAGGTTACATTTTGCATGCTGGTAAACATAGCATGTCTAGCTAATTCATGGGCCACTTCGTTTCCAGCTCTTCCTCTGAACTTCAATTCAACCTCCTGAAAATGGGAGAGATAAGAGAGCATCTCTCTAATAATTGGACCCCCCTCTGATCGGTCCCGCTGTTCCTTCCAATCATCCACAAAGTTTTGGCAGTCCGTCTCAATCTCTATCATACTCCAGCCTTTCTCCATAGCAAGAATCATTGCGTCTCTACAGGCCAGTGCTTCGCCAATATACGGCATAGTAATCCCACTATGCTGTGAATATCTCCCAGCCAGAAAGGATCCATTGTGATCTCTCGCCACCACGGCAGCTCCTGCATTCCCCACAGTCCTGTTGATTGCAGCATCTGTATTAAGCTTCACATAACCCGGAAGTGGTGGCTTCCGTAACACCTGTTGTTGTTGTGTCGCAGAGGTTTTTGCAGGAAAATCTAGAGCCCTAATATGTTCTCTTATAATTTCCATTGACTTCGCCGGTTGGAACTGCAGCTCACCGTGTGTATACTTGTTCTGGCTACTCCAGACAGTCCACATTACTGAGATTATTACTGCAACATCATCTTTGCTAATAAACTGAGGATCCAGCATGTTTCTTGTCCATGTCATCGGATTCATCCTCGGTATTTTTACACCAAAGAATCGGCGGGCCTCCTCCCAAAATAAGGCTGCATGGTTACAGGCAACCAATGCATGGAACAACGACTCATCCCCATACCCACACATCTGACATATAGAATCATCACTCACGTGCCGACGCTGAAGTTCAGCATTGGCCGGCAAAAATCCTTTCATGACACTACTAGTACTTGGTAACGCACATCCATGGAAACCGAAGTCTAGGCTACTCGCATTCGTTTCTTTTTAAAACTACCCCTAAAAAGTTTCTTTTCAAAACTTTCCATCTATTCGTCTTCAATCATGATAGTATAACAAACATCAGAAATATGAAGTAATAAAAATCACTCTACATCCGTGGACCATCTAGCAACGACTAGCACTCAAGCAAGCCGATGGCGTGCCGCCGCCGTAACCCCTTCCTCGCTGCAGCCGAGCAAAACTTCTTGTTGTAGTACACAATCAGGAAGTCGTCGTGCTAAAGATCCAATAGAACCGACGCACCAAAACAACAGCCGCCACCGACGAAGAGACGCATAGATCGAAACAATATAAACTCAACACACACAAACATTGACAGACGAAGATTGGATCCGAGTAGTTCCACCAAAGACAATCACCAATCTAATCCTGCGAGATTCACCAGAAACACACCTCCACACGCCCTTTGACGATGCTAGACGCACCACCAGAATGGGGCTAGGCAGGGAGAACCTTATTTCATCTTTAGGGAGCCGCCACCATCTCGTCTTCTAAGCAGGACACAAACTCTACAAAAATAAAAATAAAACATCTAAAAACGAAGCCCTTCCACTGGCAAGGACCAGGATCCACGGCGAGCCACAGGCCGTGCCGAAGGGCAATGTTTCGCCGAAACGGCTCTGCATATCCTCTAGGCCATACCACGACCACCATCACTAATAGAGATAACCAGGACACCGAGGCAACCAAACCTCAAACCTCATCGAAGGGCACCAAACTCCGAGAGCTCACCACCTCCACGAGCCCCCAAGAGAGAGGTCAACCAATAGCACCAGAACGGCCAAGGCAAAGACCACCGCCATAGATCAGATCCACCGCCACCACCAAACACCCCAAAACACCCACCACGCTCCAACCAAGAAATCAAAACGACCAGTAGCGGACCAATGACTCTAAGACAACACCCCAAGGAGGAAAACGACATCACAGATGCCGTCGTCATCCAATCCAGAGATAGATCTTAGGCTTTCGCCCAGAGCACACCAAGAGTGGTTAAAGAAAGCTTCACAATGATGCCTTCAAGAAGGTAAGCGATGCCTGATGGCATCACCATCATCGCCGCCGACTAAGTCAGCATCAGGCTTGCTTTGCGACTGTGCCTCACCCCGACACAATGTCCTTCGAGTCTGGCAAGCACATGAGCGCAAGACATTACCACCTTCCTGCCAAACCATGACGAGCGTCCTCGCCATGTCCGAAAGGAGACCCTCTACAAACGCAGTCACTCACCTCGAGCACAAGAGTCAATGGAAGGTAGGATCAGTGCTGACCGCTGCACTGGTACCTCTATCACCCGCCAACCGTCAGCCCGCGCAAGCCCCCCCGCACCGCCGAAATATGTGGATAGCACCCCGTTGTTGTCGAGGTGGACACCCAATTCCCCACCAACGGCCAAAAATCCATCCACCGCCACAAACCCAACCACGCCCGCCATAACCACCACCACCATCCCGCGGCCAGCCCGTCCAGTTGCGGCCATGGACAGCCGTCGGCTTAGCCGAGCACGGGGTGGCCATATTCGGTGAGAAATGCCCCCCGGTGGCCAACCCGTCTAATTGCGGCCACGGACAACCATCAACTTAGCCGAGCCCGGGCCGGTGAGAAATGCACCCCGGTGGCCAGATGTGTGGTCCCCACGAGTGGGCGCCCGTACCTTGCGCGCCAGGCCGGAGCCCAGCTACCAGCCCGCTCCCGCCTCACTTCAACGGTCACCTGGCCACCACGTCGAGTCCTGTTGCGGCAGCCGCCGCTAGCCACACACCCGAGGGATGTCCACTTCCACCTTGTGACTACTGATGCAGCGCCTCGCCGCCGTCATCCCCGAATCCAGCTGAGTGGCGACGACTGCAAGAAGAGGGAGGGTTGTGGTGGCGCTAGGGTTTCGCCCCTGAGTCGCCTCGGAGGGTGTCGCAGGGGTCCAGTATAGAACAAATTTTTATCCGATTCCCCTCATTCTCCGGTATTGGCGTTGGAGAATCTTGGGTATGATCTTTCTTGAGACTTGTACACAATTCTCTCTTTTTCCAACGAATCCGCGTTTAGGGACGTACCATTGTAATTTTGGCCATGGTCTTTCTTAAGACTTCCACGCAACACTCTTTCTCTCTATAAGTGTATAAGATGTTCTTTTCTCGACAAATGCAACAAGACGGAAGATATTGGTATTTACTTGAAATAGAAAAAATGACGTGTGATCGAAAATGGAGACAAACTTGCAAAAAAATAGTAAAAATGCCATGTGCTAATGTCTTGCACACTCATCTATCTGTACATGCTACATAGTGTACAACATTTTCTTTTGTACATATGTACAATTTATAATTTATTCATAATTTATAATATACAACATCTTTTTTTTTGTTGCCTTTGCACCCTTGCCGAGTGCGAAGTGATATGACCGGTCGTCTACTTTAAATGGAAATGTTAACGCCCACACGTGTGAGCGTTTGCACATCGCACACACGCCTTCATCACCGCTCATTTAGCCACGTATGAATAGATGACATCAGCAGAATTTTTTTTGATTTTCGGCTTAAAAATGTTGTATCTCCTAAATAAAAAAGCGAACTAAAAATTCGTTTTCACCATTAAATCCGTCTCGACGAGATCTTCAAAACTAGACCCCATGTTGATATGTTTCGACGAATTTTTTTTTGTCAGAAGTTGCCACGATGTTTATACTGCAGTTGTCATAGGGCTTAAACTAAAGTTGCCATGTGGCAATTTTAGTTTGTAGATCATGGCAATTTTAGTATTTTGATGATGGCAACTCCAGTACTTTGACCATGAAAATTATTTTTTGTATGAACCATGGCAATTTTACGTGCATGTATCATGTCAATTTTAGTTTATGGTTCATGGCAAGTCTAGTTTCTTAATTCCCCGTTTTATAAATGTCAAAATTTACTTTTAAATGTAGAAGAAAATAGCTAAAACATATCATGGCAACTTCAGTATAAACATCATGGCAATTCATATGCAATAGACATGGCAACTTTTAATTCAAATTTTTTTTTCATCAAAACATATCAACATGAGATCTAGTTTCGAAGATCTCATCGCGAGGGATTTAATGATGAAAACGGATTTTCAATCAAATTTTTCGTTTAAGAGATAAGACATTTTAAAAACTGAAAATGCAAAAAGATTCCTGCATGCATGCATGCGATGACGTGGCAATCTGTTTACATTAAAGACGTGTGATGCGTCTCTCTTCCTACATCACGTGTGGCAATTAGCGCGACTTTTTTAAATTGGGTCTACGTTGTCCTGCTAAGCAGTACGGTATAACTGTTTCAGGCCGATCCGCCGATGAAAATTACGGAGGAAAACCGACGTCCTACAGTCCTCTCCGTCAACGATCGCTCCGCCTCCGTGGCTTCGCTGCACGCCGTCCTCCCGCCGACTGCTGGAGCTGGTACGGTACCTCCGACAGCGTCCGATTGCCATGCGCGCCACCACCACCGTGGAACCAATCTGATGCACGGCCGCACGGCCTGCCGTGGGATACCGGGCGCTGCGCACTCCTACCCTGTTTTCTCCTGCAAAAACGCCTCAGGACCCAGATCTTTTCCGGCCCGGTTCCTTATGCTTGATTAATGACCTCTGGCGGAACCTCTTCAGGATTCAGCGCGCCCTGGTGCACACCCCCTGCCAATGCCAGCACCAAGAAGATAGAGCATATGTCTTCAAAAGAGGAGAGGTGAGTGCAAAAGCTGAATCTAGAGTGACAATAATGGAGCTAGGGTGATCATGAGCTAGAGGAAGCAAATGCGTATGCAGTGGAAGCATCGAGTGTATGCATGTGTGATATTCAATGGAAGAAGCAACCGACCCCCGACCCCCGCGTCCCTCTCTGAGGCGACACGGGGGGAACCCCATCTGCCCCGCCGCCGGCGCCCCCTTCCCCGCCTCCCTCCCTCGCCGCCGTCGTGGTCCGCTGCGGGGCAAAGCCCTGGCAGTGCCGGCGGCGGCGGGGCATCTCCCCGGAGCAGCTCCCCTCCCTTCCCCAACGACGGCTCGGATCTGGCCGCTGGTGCCTTGGCAGCGTGGCGCGGTGGAAGCACGGTGGCGTCCCTGCTCGGCGCCGGAGGTGGTGGGGCGCCTGCTGCCGGTGGTGCTGCCTCGACGGCTGGTGCAGCCCGGGACCTGGTATCGACCTTGGCTGGATCTGGGCGGCGGGGTTCGGGGCTGTGACCTCTGTTAGGCGTGGCGTGGTGTTCCTGTGGCTCTGCTGCGACTCGCTCCGGGGGGGTGGTTGGCTAGCGGTGGGTTGGTGGTGCTGGCTGGCGGCGCCCGGAGCGCGGATCCGGGGATCTCGGTCCGGATCTGGTGCGTCTTCGACGCTGGCCAGCGTGGTGCTCACGGCAGGGAGTGCGGCGGTTGTCGCCGGATCCTTGCATGGAGCGTAGCAGGTTCGAGGGTGTAGGTGGTGCACCGGCACTGGCGGTGGCGGCGGCGCGAGTGCAGCCATGGCGGCGGCGGCGCTGCGAGGCCTTGCCAGGAAAGGTCTTGGCGGGTAGCGGGCGTTCGGTTGCTGCCGTGTGAGGCGTGCGGCGATGCCTCGGCGGTGTGGGTGCCGGCGTGTGGTCAGAGGTGCGAGTCGGATCCATTCTGGTGGCAGTCTCCTGGTGCGGATGAAGGCCGCCGTGGTGGAACTGGCTTTGCACCGGTCGGTGGTTGTTGCGGCTCCTAGTCGATGTTGAAGGGGATGGCTTTTGGCGTGTTCCCTCGGCAGTGAGGGGGGCTTCGATGGCAAGTTGTTGCGGTGACTGCGGTGCGAGGCATCTGATCGGGACTGGCCGGGATCTTGGAGACGTGGAGATGTGCATCACCTTCCTGGAGGCTTCGTCGAGTGCAACACCATCTTCCTCGCGACCTCGTATCGGCAACTGTCTCCGGGGCGAAAGCCTTGATTCTTAGGATCGGCATGATGGCAACGTCTTTGAGGTTGTTACTCTGTTGGGAGCATTGTGCTGGGAGACTCAAGGTCCCATGATGCGCTCCTCCGGTGTTCACCGTTGCCCGGATCTTTCTCCTCCGACGCCATGTACGGTCGTCGCTGGCTAATCCAAGGAAGCTGAAGTTGCTGTTCTTCGGAGGTCTTCCGTGTCGGTCGAGACGCGGTGAGGGGCTTGGTATTGGGCATGCTTTTTGTGTCTTAGCTGTGTTGTTGTGTTTGGTTGTCCTTGTTCGTATCGAGTGTGGAGTTGGTCACATTCGTTGTTCGCAACGAGTGGTAGACGTTGTTGTATGTCTTATTTCTCTTCTTCTATAAAGCTAAGGTACGCAATTTGCGTACCCTCGAAAAAAAGATATTCAATGGAAGAATCGCAATGTAATGTTTGTGTGTTGTGCAATGTGGAAACCAGCAATCTTGCTGCATTTTTGCCAAACTATTCAAGTTCAATGCTCATGAAAACAATCCCGAGAGCTCACAAAATCCAGTTTGTAAGGAGCTTAGTAAGTGAAGGGATTTCCAATGGTAAACCATTTTTACCAAGGTTTTGTAGTCCAGTGGATGCAAGGGACAATGAGCTTGAATAAAATCGTCGTAATCTTTCCATCATTCTCTTCAGCTCTGATGTACTTCTGAGCCCGCTAAGCTCAAAAGTTGGTATCACCACACCGTAAAATAGCCTATATGATGTTCAAGACTCCAAATGGTGCCTGTACTGTGTGATCACCATGCCGCCGTGCCACCGGGGAGTTTCGGACTACAGCGGCGTCCGCGCGCGCCCCACTGGCGCCTTCTTCACTGATATCTGTTCTGGCGACATGCGCCTCGACCTTGGCACTTTCAATACCCATAACGAGGCCACCCGCGCGTACGACGCGGCGGCGTGGCGCCTCCGGCGGCCTCATAGGGACATGAACTTCCCCGACGTGCCGACGCGGGA